>NW_026646617.1:0-212707 GCF_949987535.1 Balaenoptera acutorostrata
GCAATTTGTCCTGAGGATGAACGGGAAGAGGGGGGAACCAATGAGAGACTAGCTCTAGGTGTTGGGACAGGCACAGGTCACTCTATTTTCCCATCAGGAAGAAGAATTAAGCACAAGCTCAGCCTGCCCCCCAGAACCAGAAGAGGGCCTGAAGCAATCCTGCGCTTTTGCGGCCAGCTCCCAAAAAAGCGAGTTGAAAAATGGAGCTCAGGGGCACTGCAATTCACAAACCTGCAGAGTTTTAAATGATACCTCTCGTCCACAAATATACTAAGGGAAGGCAACGAAGAGGCTTTGAAAGCAAGGCAGAATTGCAGGAAACAGATTTCAGGAGGTAGATTCGAATCGCCTTGAAAGCACATGAAAAGCGGCAAAACGTGGACAATGATGCCCTTGGCCAAAAAGGGCGTATGCGTTTTTTCCTGAATATATTCAGGAAAAAACGCATACGCCCTTTTTGGCCAACCAAGCAACCTGGAAAGGCCAATCAGCGCTCCAAAGAAGTCTCGCTTCCCAGCGGGCAAAAGGGCCATGCGGAAAAAGTGTCCAAACCAGAAATGCAGGACCGGCCATGGAGAAATGGGAGCCTTGCTACGCTGATGGGTGGGATGTAAATTGCCAACAGCCACTCTGGAGAAGTGTACGGTGTGTTCTGAAACATCTAAAAAACACAGCTTGGAGAGCATAGGGCACTTCCACTCATGGGCGTATAAATTGGGAAAACTAAAAATCAGCAAGACACAGGCACCCCAAAGTTTAGGGCTGCTCTGTTGACAAGAACCCCCACTTCATTACACCTTAAATATCCTAGGAAAGAGAAAAATGGATAAAGAAGTTGTGGTCCTCATGTACAATGGAATATCATTCAGCCATGAAATCCACGTCATAAGGCTAGTAGCAGCACGATGAGTGGATTTAGGTACGACGATTCTAAGTGAAATAAGTCACACAGAAAAAGACACTTATCATAAGATATCACTTAGAGAGGGAATGTAAAAACCGCTACACTTGAACTGAATTGCAAAACAGAACAGAGTCACACGTTTAGGAAACACACTATGGCTGCTGAACGGGTAGGTGAGGTGGGGTGATGCATAAAACAAGGGTTTCAAATTAGCTCCGATACCGTTCCATAAACCCAATATGTAAGAGACAAGACCTATTCCTTTTTCAGTAAACTGGACTCAACACCCCCTATTCACCGCACAAGAATATATCTGACTAGTAAGAATCTTCAAACCTATGTATTGATATCTATCTGTAAGTGAGTCAAGGGGGTGTAAAGCGGCATAACACAGCCGTGAAAAGCAGCTAAACCCATTATAAAAATAAATTACTTTTCAAAACCCGTGAAACAAAGACAGTGAAAGAGAGAGAAATTCTTACAAAATTCGTTCAGGGGCTGTGATGCAACCTGGATTGACCATATCTAGACCCACAGCTGATTGAGACATAAGGGTGGACACTCTTGGGGCTGAGAGGTTCGGTGAGGTTGGGTGAGCCAACGCAGACCCTTTCAAGTAATACTGCATGGTACCCATCCCATGGGTCCCAAATCTCCAGGTTCAAGGGCATCTTCCTACGTCGAAAACAGGCATGAGAAACCCAGAAGATGGTACACCGTGTGATCGGGAAAGGTTTCTAAAACGCACCTCATTTCTCATCTCCTTTGCTCGGGTTCGCCATTCCAGCCGATTTACTAGCCGTCTCCCTCCTTGGAGAATCAGCACCTTTAACCTCCTGTTCCGTACAGGTTGCAATTTGTCCTGAGGATGAACGGGAAGAGGGGGAACCAATGAGAGACTAGCTCTAGGTGTTGGGACAGGCACAGGTCACTCTATTTTCCCATCAGGAAGAAGAATTAAGCACAAGCTCAGCCTGCCCCCCAGAACCAGAAGAGGGCCTGAAGCAATCCTGCGCTTTGGCGGCCAGCTCCGAAAAAAGCGAGTTGAAAAATGGAGCTCAGGGGCACTGCAATTCACAAACCTGCACAGTTTTAAATGATACCTCTCGTCCACAAATATACTAAGGGAAGGCAACGAAGAGGCTTTGAAAGCAAGGCAGAATTGCAGGAAACAGATTTCAGGAGGTAGATTCGAATCGCCTTGAAAGCACATGAAAAGCGGCAAAACGTGGACAATGATGCCCTTGGCCAAAAAGGGCGTATGCGTTTTTTCCTGAATATATTCAGGAAAAAACGCATACGCCCTTTTTGGCCAACCAAGCAACCTGGAAAGGCCAATCAGCGCTCCAAAGAAGTCTCGCTTCCCAGCGGGCAAAAGGGCCATGCGGAAAAAAGTGTCCAAACCAGAAATGCAGGACCGGCCATGGAGAAATGGGAGCCTTGCTACGCTGATGGGTGGGATGTAAATTGCCAACAGCCACTCTGGAGAAGTGTACGGTGTGTTCTGAAACATCTAAAAAACACAGCTTGGAGAGCATAGGGCACTTCCACTCATGGGCGTATAAATTGGGAAAACTAAAAATCAGCAAGACACAGGCACCCCAAAGTTTAGGGCTGCTCTGTTGACAAGAACCCCCACTTCATTACACCTTAAATATCCTAGGAAAGAGAAAAATGGATAAAGAAGTTGTGGTCCTCATGTACAATGGAATATCACTCAGCCATGAAATCCACGTCATAAGGCTAGTAGCAGCACGATGAGTGGATTTAGGTACGAAGATTCTAAGTGAAATAAGTCACACAGAAAAAGACACTTATCATAAGATATCACTTAGAGAGGGAATGTAAAAACCGCTACACTTGAACTGAATTGCAAAACAGAACAGAGTCACACGTTTAGGAAACACACTATGGCTGCTGAACGGGAAAGGTGAGGTGGGGTGATGCATAAAACAAGGGTTTCAAATTAGCTCCGATACCGTTCCATAAACCCAATATGTAAGAGACAAGACCTATTCCTTTTTCAGTGAACTGGACTCAACACCCCCTATTCACCGCACAAGAATATATCTGACTAGTAAGAATCTTCAAACCTATGTATTGATATCTCTCCGTAAGTGAGTCAAGGGGGTGTAAAGCGGCATAAACACAGCCGTGAAAAGCAGCTAAACCCCAATATAAAAATAAATTACTTTTCAAAACCCGTGAAACAAAGACAGTGAAAGAGAGAGAAATTCTTACAAAATTCGTTCAGGGGCTGTGATGCAACCTGGATTGACCATATCTAGACCCACAGCTGATTGAGACATAAGGGTGGACACTCTTGGGGCTGAGAGGTTCGGTGAGGTTGGGTGAGCCAACGCAGACCCTTTCAAGTAATACTGCATGGTACCCATCCCATGGGTCCCAAATCTCCAGGTTCAAGGGCATCTTCCTACGTCGAAAACAGGCATGAGAAACCCAGAAGATGGTACACCGTGTGATCGGGAAAGGTTTCTAAAACGCACCTCATTTCTCATCTCCTTTGCTCGGGTTCGCCATTCCAGCCGATTTACTAGCCATCTCCCTCCTTGGAGAATCAGCACCTTTAACCTCCTGTTCCGTACAGGTTGCAATTTGTCCTGAGGATGAACGGGAAGAGGGGGAACCAATGAGAGACTAGCTCTAGGTGTTGGGACAGGCACAGGTCACTCTATTTTCCCATCAGGAAGAAGAATTAAGCACAAGCTCAGCCTGCCCCCCAGAACCAGAAGAGGGCCTGAAGCAATCCTGCGCTTTTGCGGCCAGCTCCCAAAAAAGCGAGTTGAAAAATGGAGCTCAGGGGCACTGCAATTCACAAACCTGCACAGTTTTAAATGATACCTCTCGTCCACAAATATACTAAGGGAAGGCAACGAAGAGGCTTTGAAAGCAAGGCAGAATTGCAGGAAACAGATTTCAGGAGGTAGATTCGAATCGCCTTGAAAGCACATGAAAAGCGGCAAAACGTGGACAATGATGCCCTTGGCCAAAAAGGGCGTATGCGTTTTTTCCTGAATATATTCAGGAAAAAACGCATACGCCCTTTTTGGCCAACCAAGCAACCTGGAAAGGCCAATCAGCGCTCCAAAGAAGTCTCGCTTCCCAGCGGGCAAAAGGGCCATGCGGAAAAAAGTGTCCAAACCAGAAATGCAGGACCGGCCATGGAGAAATGGGAGCCTTGCTACGCTGATGGGTGGGATGTAAATTGCCAACAGCCACTCTGGAGAAGTGTACGGTGTGTTCTGAAACATCTAAAAAACACAGCTTGGAGAGCATAGGGCACTTCCACTCATGGGCGTATAAATTGGGAAAACTAAAAATCAGCAAGACACAGGCACCCCAAAGTTTAGGGCTGCTCTGTTGACAAGAACCCCCACTTCATTACACCTTAAATATCCTAGGAAAGAGAAAAATGGATAAAGAAGTTGTGGTCCTCATGTACAATGGAATATCATTCAGCCATGAAATCCACGTCATAAGGCTAGTAGCAGCACGATGAGTGGATTTAGGTACGACGATTCTAAGTGAAATAAGTCACACAGAAAAAGACACTTATCATAAGATATCACTTAGAGAGGGAATGTAAAAACCGCTACACTTGAACTGAATTGCAAAACAGAACAGAGTCACACGTTTAGGAAACACACTATGGCTGCTGAACGGGTAGGTGAGGTGGGGTGATGCATAAAACAAGGGTTTCAAATTAGCTCCGATACCGTTCCATAAACCCAATATGTAAGAGACAAGACCTATTCCTTTTTCAGTAAACTGGACTCAACACCCCCTATTCACCGCACAAGAATATATCTGACTAGTAAGAATCTTCAAACCTATGTATTGATATCTATCTGTAAGTGAGTCAAGGGGGTGTAAAGCGGCATAAACACAGCCGTGAAAAGCAGCTAAACCCCATTATAAAAATAAATTACTTTTCAAAACCCGTGAAACAAAGACAGTGAAAGAGAGAGAAATTCTTACAAAATTCGTTCAGGGGCTGTGATGCAACCTGGATTGACCATATCTAGACCCACAGCTGATTGAGACATAAGGGTGGACACTCTTGGGGCTGAGAGGTTCGGTGAGGTTGGGTGAGCCAACGCAGACCCTTTCAAGTAATACTGCATGGTACCCATCCCATGGGTCCCAAATCTCCAGGTTCAAGGGCATCTTCCTACGTCGAAAACAGGCATGAGAAACCCAGAAGATGGTACACCGTGTGATCGGGAAAGGTTTCTAAAACGCACCTCATTTCTCATCTCCTTTGCTCGGGTTCGCCATTCCAGCCGATTTACTAGCCGTCTCCCTCCTTGGAGAATCAGCACCTTTAACCTCCTGTTCCGTACAGGTTGCAATTTGTCCTGAGGATGAACGGGAAGAGGGGGAACCAATGAGAGACTAGCTCTAGGTGTTGGGACAGGCACAGGTCACTCTATTTTCCCATCAGGAAGAAGAATTAAGCACAAGCTCAGCCTGCCCCCCAGAACCAGAAGAGGGCCTGAAGCAATCCTGCGCTTTTGCGGCCAGCTCCGAAAAAAGCGAGTTGAAAAATGGAGCTCAGGGGCACTGCAATTCACAAACCTGCACAGTTTTAAATGATACCTCTCGTCCACAAATATACTAAGGGAAGGCAACGAAGAGGCTTTGAAAGCAAGGCAGAATTGCAGGAAACAGATTTCAGGAGGTAGATTCGAATCGCCTTGAAAGCACATGAAAAGCGGCAAAACGTGGACAATGATGCCCTTGGCCAAAAAGGGCGTATGCGTTTTTTCCTGAATATATTCAGGAAAAAACGCATACGCCCTTTTTGGCCAACCAAGCAACCTGGAAAGGCCAATCAGCGCTCCAAAGAAGTCTCGCTTCCCAGCGGGCAAAAGGGCCATGCGGAAAAAAGTGTCCAAACCAGAAATGCAGGACCGGCCATGGAGAAATGGGAGCCTTGCTACGCTGATGGGTGGGATGTAAATTGCCAACAGCCACTCTGGAGAAGTGTACGGTGTGTTCTGAAACATCTAAAAAACACAGCTTGGAGAGCATAGGGCACTTCCACTCATGGCCGTATAAATTGGGAAAATTAAAAATCAGCAAGACACAGGCACCCCAAAGTTTAGGGCTGCTCTGTTGACAAGAACCCCCACTTCATTACACCTTAAATATCCTAGGAAAGAGAAAAATGGATAAAGAAGTTGTGGTCCTCATGTACAATGGAATATCACTCAGCCATGAAATCCACGTCATAAGGCTAGTAGCAGCACGATGAGTGGATTTAGGTACGACGATTCTAAGTGAAATAAGTCACACAGAAAAGACACTTATCATAAGATATCACTTAGAGAGGGAATGTAAAAACCGCTACACATGAACTGAATTGCAAAACAGAACAGAGTCACAGGTTTAGGAAACACACTATGGCTGCTGAACGGGAAAGGTGAGGTGGGATGATGCATAAAACAAGGGTGTCAAATTAGCTCCGATACCGTTCCATAAACCCAATATGTAAGAGACAAGACCTATTCCTTTTTCAGTGAACTGGACTCAACACCCCCTATTCACCGCACAAGAATATATCTGACTAGTAAGAATCTTCAAACCTATGTATTGATATCTCTCCGTAAGTGAGTCAAGGGGGTGTAAAGCGGCATAAACACAGCCGTGAAAAGCAGCTAAACCCCAATATAAAAATAAATTACTTTTCAAAACCCGTGAAACAAAGACAGTGAAAGAGAGAGAAATTCTTACAAAATTCGTTCAGGGGCTGTGATGCAACCTGGATTGACCATATCTAGACCCACAGCTGATTGAGACATAAGGGTGGACACTCTTGGGGCTGAGAGGTTCGGTGAGGTTGGGTGAGCCAACGCAGACCCTTTCAAGTAATACTGCATGGTACCCATCCCATGGGTCCCAAATCTCCAGGTTCAAGGGCATCTTCCTACGTCGAAAACAGGCATGAGAAACCCAGAAGATGGTACACCGTGTGATCGGGAAATGTTTCTAAAACGCACCTCATTTCTCATCTCCTTTGCTCGGGTTCGCCATTCCAGCCGATTTACTAGCCGTCTCCCTCCTTGGAGAATCAGCACCTTTAACCTCCTGTTCCGTACAGGTTGCAATTTGTCCTGAGGATGAACGGGAAGAGGGGGAACCAATGAGAGACTAGCTCTAGGTGTTGGGACAGGCACAGGTCACTCTATTTTCCCATCAGGAAGAAGAATTAAGCACAAGCTCAGCCTGCCCCCCAGAACCAGAAGAGGGCCTGAAGCAATCCTGCGCTTTTGCGGCCAGCTCCCAAAAAAGCGAGTTGAAAAATGGAGCTCAGGGGCACTGCAATTCACAAACCTGCACAGTTTTAAATGATACCTCTCGTCCACAAATATACTAAGGGAAGGCAACGAAGAGGCTTTGAAAGCAAGGCAGAATTGCAGGAAACAGATTTCAGGAGGTAGATTCGAATCGCCTTGAAAGCACATGAAAAGCGGCAAAACGTGGACAATGATGCCCTTGGCCAAAAAGGGCGTATGCGTTTTTTCCTGAATATATTCAGGAAAAAACGCATACGCCCTTTTTGGCCAACCAAGCAACCTGGAAAGGCCAATCAGCGCTCCAAAGAAGTCTCGCTTCCCAGCGGGCAAAAGGGCCATGCGGAAAAAAGTGTCCAAACCAGAAATGCAGGACCGGCCATGGAGAAATGGGAGCCTTGCTACGCTGATGGGTGGGATGTAAATTGCCAACAGCCACTCTGGAGAAGTGTACGGTGTGTTCTGAAACATCTAAAAAACACAGCTTGGAGAGCATAGGGCACTTCCACTCATGGCCGTATAAATTGGGAAAACTAAAAATCAGCAAGACACAGGCACCCCAAAGTTTAGGGCTGCTCTGTTGACAAGAACCCCCACTTCATTACACCTTAAATATCCTAGGAAAGAGAAAAATGGATAAAGAAGTTGTGGTCCTCATGTACAATGGAATATCACTCAGCCATGAAATCAACGTCATAAGGCTAGTAGCAGCACGATGAGTGGATTTAGGTACGAAGATTCTAAGTGAAATAAGTCACACAGAAAAAGACACTTATCATAAGATATCACTTAGAGAGGGAATGTAAAAACCGCTACACTTGAACTGAATTGCAAAACAGAACAGAGTCACACGTTTAGGAAACACACTATGGCTGCTGAACGGGTAGGTGAGGTGGGGTGATGCATAAAACAAGGGTTTCAAATTAGCTCCGATACCGTTCCATAAACCCAATATGTAAGAGACAAGACCTATTCCTTTTTCAGTGAACTGGACTCAACACCCCCTATTCACCGCACAAGAATATATCTGACTAGTAAGAATCTTCAAACCTATGTATTGATATCTCTCTGTAAGTGAGTCAAGGGGGTGTAAAGCGGCATAAACACAGCCGTGAAAAGCAGCTAAACCCCATTATAAAAATAAATTACTTTTCAAAACCCGTGAAACAAAGACAGTGAAAGAGAGAGAAATTCTTACAAAATTCGTTCAGGGGCTGTGATGCAACCTGGATTGACCATATCTAGACCCACAGCTGATTGAGACATAAGGGTGGACACTCTTGGGGCTGAGAGGTTCGGTGAGGTTGGGTGAGCCAACGCAGACCCTTTCAAGTAATACTGCATGGTACCCATCCCATGGGTCCCAAATCTCCAGGTTCAAGGGCATCTTCCTACGTCGAAAACAGGCATGAGAAACCCAGAAGATGGTACACCGTGTGATCGGGAAAGGTTTCTAAAACGCACCTCATTTCTCATCTCCTTTGCTCGGGTTCGCCATTCCAGCCGATTTACTAGCCGTCTCCCTCCTTGGAGAATCAGCACCTTTAACCTCCTGTTCCGTACAGGTTGCAATTTGTCCTGAGGATGAACGGGAAGAGGGGGAACCAATGAGAGACTAGCTCTAGGTGTTGGGACAGGCACAGGTCACTCTATTTTCCCATCAGGAAGAAGAATTAAGCACAAGCTCAGCCTGCCCCCCAGAACCAGAAGAGGGCCTGAAGCAATCCTGCGCTTTTGCGGCCAGCTCCCAAAAAAGCGAGTTGAAAAATGGAGCTCAGGGGCACTGCAATTCACAAACCTGCACAGTTTTAAATGATACCTCTCGTCCACAAATATACTAAGGGAAGGCAACGAAGAGGCTTTGAAAGCAAGGCAGAATTGCAGGAAACAGATTTCAGGAGGTAGATTCGAATCGCCTTGAAAGCACATGAAAAGCGGCAAAACGTGGACAATGATGCCCTTGGCCAAAAAGGGCGTATGCGTTTTTTCCTGAATATATTCAGGAAAAAACGCATACGCCCTTTTTGGCCAACCAAGCAACCTGGAAAGGCCAATCAGCGCTCCAAAGAAGTCTCGCTTCCCAGCGGGCAAAAGGGCCATGCGGAAAAAAGTGTCCAAACCAGAAATGCAGGACCGGCCATGGAGAAATGGGAGCCTTGCTACGCTGATGGGTGGGATGTAAATTGCCAACAGCCACTCTGGAGAAGTGTACGGTGTGTTCTGAAACATCTAAAAAACACAGCTTGGAGAGCATAGGGCACTTCCACTCATGGGCGTATAAATTGGGAAAACTAAAAATCAGCAAGACACAGGCACCCCAAAGTTTAGGGCTGCTCTGTTGACAAGAACCCCCACTTCATTACACCTTAAATATCCTAGGAAAGAGAAAAATGGATAAAGAAGTTGGGGTCCTCATGTACAATGGAATATCACTCAGCCATGAAATCCACGTCATAAGGCTAGTAGCAGCACGATGAGTGGATTTAGGTACGAAGATTCTAAGTGAAATAAGTCACACAGAAAAAGACACTTATCATAAGATATCACTTAGAGAGGGAATGTAAAAACCGCTACACTTGAACTGAATTGCAAAACAGAACAGAGTCACACGTTTAGGAAACACACTATGGCTGCTGAACGGGTAGGTGAGGTGGGGTGATGCATAAAACAAGGGTTTCAAATTAGCTCTGATACCGTTCCATAAACCCAATATGTAAGAGACAAGACCTATTCCTTTTTCAGTGAACTGGACTCAACACCCCCTATTCACCGCACAAGAATATATCTGACTAGTAAGAATCTTCAAACCTATGTATTGATATCTCTCTGTAAGTGAGTCAAGGGGGTGTAAAGCGGCATAAACACAGCCGTGAAAAGCAGCTAAACCCCATTATAAAAATAAATTACTTTTCAAAACCCGTGAAACAAAGACAGTGAAAGAGAGAGAAATTCTTACAAAATTCGTTCAGGGGCTGTGATGCAACCTGGATTGACCATATCTAGACCCACAGCTGATTGAGACATAAGGGTGGACACTCTTGGGGCTGAGAGGTTCGGTGAGGTTGGGTGAGCCAACGCAGACCCTTTCAAGTAATACTGCATGGTACCCATCCCATGGGTCCCAAATCTCCAGGTTCAAGGGCATCTTCCTACGTCGAAAACAGGCATGAGAAACCCAGAAGATGGTACACCGTGTGATCGGGAAAGGTATCTAAAACGCACCTCATTTCTCATCTCCTTTGCTCGGGTTCGCCATTCCAGCCGATTTACTAGCCGTCTCCCTCCTTGGAGAATCAGCACCTTTAACCTCCTGTTCCGTACAGGTTGCAATTTGTCCTGAGGATGAACGGGAAGAGGGGGAACCAATGAGAGACTAGCTCTAGGTGTTGGGACAGGCACAGGTCACTCTATTTTCCCATCAGGAAGAAGAATTAAGCACAAGCTCAGCCTGCCCCCCAGAACCAGAAGAGGGCCTGAAGCAATCCTGCGCTTTTGCGGCCAGCTCCCAAAAAAGCGAGTTGAAAAATGGAGCTCAGGGGCACTGCAATTCACAAACCTGCACAGTTTTAAATGATACCTCTCGTCCACAAATATACTAAGGGAAGGCAACGAAGAGGCTTTGAAAGCAAGGCAGAATTGCAGGAAACAGATTTCAGGAGGTAGATTCGAATCGCCTTGAAAGCACATGAAAAGCGGCAAAACGTGGACAATGATGCCCTTGGCCAAAAAGGGCGTATGCGTTTTTTCCTGAATATATTCAGGAAAAAACGCATACGCCCTTTTTGGCCAACCAAGCAACCTGGAAAGGCCAATCAGCGCTCCAAAGAAGTCTCGCTTCCCAGCGGGCAAAAGGGCCATGCGGAAAAAAGTGTCCAAACCAGAAATGCAGGACCGGCCATGGAGAAATGGGAGCCTTGCTACGCTGATGGGTGGGATGTAAATTGCCAACAGCCACTCTGGAGAAGTGTACGGTGTGTTCTGAAACATCTAAAAAACACAGCTTGGAGAGCATAGGGCACTTCCACTCATGGGCGTATAAATTGGGAAAACTAAAAATCAGCAAGACACAGGCACCCCAAAGTTTAGGGCTGCTCTGTTGACAAGAACCCCCACTTCATTACACCTTAAATATCCTAGGAAAGAGAAAAATGGATAAAGAAGTTGGGGTCCTCATGTACAATGGAATATCACTCAGCCATGAAATCCACGTCATAAGGCTAGTAGCAGCACGATGAGTGGATTTAGGTACGAAGATTCTAAGTGAAATAAGTCACACAGAAAAAGACACTTATCATAAGATATCACTTAGAGAGGGAATGTAAAAACCGCTACACTTGAACTGAATTGCAAAACAGAACAGAGTCACACGTTTAGGAAACACACTATGGCTGCTGAACGGGAAAGGTGAGGTGGGGTGATGCATAAAACAAGGGTTTCAAATTAGCTCCGATACCGTTCCATAAACCCAATATGTAAGAGACAAGACCTATTCCTTTTTCAGTGAACTGGACTCAACACCCCCTATTCACCGCACAAGAATATATCTGACTAGTAAGAATCTTCAAACCTATGTATTGATATCTCTCCGTAAGTGAGTCAAGGGGGTGTAAAGCGGCATAAACACAGCCGTGAAAAGCAGCTAAACCCCATTATAAAAATAAATTACTTTTCAAAACCCGTGAAACAAAGACAGTGAAAGAGAGAGAAATTCTTACAAAATTCGTTCAGGGGCTGTGATGCAACCTGGATTGACCATATCTAGACCCACAGCTGATTGAGACATAAGGGTGGACACTCTTGGGGCTGAGAGGTTCGGTGAGGTTGGGTGAGCCAACGCAGACCCTTTCAAGTAATACTGCATGGTACCCATCCCATGGGTCCCAAATCTCCAGGTTCAAGGGCATCTTCCTACGTCGAAAACAGGCATGAGAAACCCAGAAGATGGTACACCGTGTGATCGGGAAAGGTTTCTAAAACGCACCTCATTTCTCATCTCCTTTGCTCGGGTTCGCCATTCCAGCCGATTTACTAGCCATCTCCCTCCTTGGAGAATCAGCACCTTTAACCTCCTGTTCCGTACAGGTTGCAATTTGTCCTGAGGATGAAGGGGAAGAGGGGGAACCAATGAGAGACTAGCTCTAGGTGTTGGGACAGGCACAGGTCACTCTATTTTCCCATCAGGAAGAAGAATTAAGCACAAGCTCAGCCTGCCCCCCAGAACCAGAAGAGGGCATGAAGCAGTCCTGCGCTTTGGCGGCCATCTCCCAAAAAAGCAAGTTGAAAAATGGAGCTCAGGGGCACTGCAATTCACAAACCTGCAGAGTTTTAAATGATACCTCTCGTCCACAAATATATTAAGGGAAGGCAACGAAGAGGCTTTGAAAGCAAGGCAGAATTGCAGGAAACAGATTTCAGGAGGTAGATTCGAATCGCCTTGAAAGCACATGAAAAGCGGCAAAACGTGGACAATGATGCCCTTGGCCAAAAAGGGCGTATGCGTTTTTTCCTGAATATATTCAGGAAAAAACGCATACGCCCTTTTTGGCCAACCAAGCAACCTGGAAAGGCCAATCAGCGCTCCAAAGAAGTCTCGCTTCCCAGCGGGCAAAAGGGCCATGCGGAAAAAAGTGTCCAAACCAGAAATGCAGGACCGGCCATGGAGAAATGGGAGCCTTGCTACGCTGATGGGTGGGATGTAAATTGCCAACAGCCACTCTGGAGAAGTGTACGGTGTGTTCAGAAACATCTAAAAAACACAGCTTGGAGAGCATAGGGCACTTCCACTCATGGGCGTATAAATTGGGAAAACTAAAAATCAGCAAGACACAGGCACCCCAAAGTTTAGGGCTGCTCTGTTGACAAGAACCCCCACTTCATTACACCTTAAATATCCTAGGAAAGAGAAAAATGGATAAAGAAGTTGGGGTCCTCATGTACAATGGAATATCACTCAGCCATGAAATCCACGTCATAAGGCTAGTAGCAGCACGATGAGTGGATTTAGGTACGACGATTCTAAGTGAAATAAGTCACACAGAAAAGACACTTATCATAAGATATCACTTAGAGAGGGAATATAAAAACCGCTACACTTGAACTGAATTGCAAAACAGAACAGAGTCACACGTTTAGGAAACACACTATGGCTGCTGAACGGGAAAGGTGAGGTGGGGTGATACATAAAACAAGGGTTTCAAATTAGCTCTGATACCGTTCCATAAACCCAATATGTAAGAGACAAGACCTATTCCTTTTTCAGTGAACTGGACTCAACACCCCCTATTCACCGCACAAGAATATATCTGACTAGTAAGAATCTTCAAACCTATGTATTGATATCTCTCTGTAAGTGAGTCAAGGGGGTGTAAAGCGGCATAAACACAGCCGTGAAAAGCAGCTAAACCCCATTATAAAAATAAATTACTTTTCAAAACCCGTGAAACAAAGACAGTGAAAGAGAGAGAAATTCTTACAAAATTCGTTCAGGGGCTGTGATGCAACCTGGATTGACCATATCTAGACCCACAGCTGATTGAGACATAAGGGTGGACACTCTTGGGGCTGAGAGGTTCGGTGAGGTTGGGTGAGCCAACGCAGACCCTTTCAAGTAATACTGCATGGTACCCATCCCATGGGTCCCAAATCTCCAGGTTCAAGGGCATCTTCCTACGTCGAAAACAGGCATGAGAAACCCAGAAGATGGTACACCGTGTGATCGGGAAAGGTTTCTAAAACGCACCTCATTTCTCATCTCCTTTGCTCGGGTTCGCCATTCCAACCGATTTACTAGCCATCTCCCTCCTTGGAGAATCAGCACCTTTAACCTCCTGTTCCGTACAGGTTGCAATTTGTCCTGAGGATGAACGGGAAGAGGGGGAACCAATGAGAGACTAGCTCTAGGTGTTGGGACAGGCACAGGTCACTCTATTTTCCCATCAGGAAGAAGAATTAAGCACAAGCTCAGCCTGCCCCCCAGAACCAGAAGAGGGCCTGAAGCAATCCTGCGCTTTTGCGGCCAGCTCCCAAAAAAGCGAGTTGAAAAATGGAGCTCAGGGGCACTGCAATTCACAAACCTGCAGAGTTTTAAATGATACCTCTCGTCCACAAATATATTAAGGGAAGGCAACGAAGAGGCTTTGAAAGCAAGGCAGAATTGCAGGAAACAGATTTCAGGAGGTAGATTCGAATCGCCTTGAAAGCACATGAAAAGCGGCAAAACGTGGACAATGATGCCCTTGGCCAAAAAGGGCGTATGCCTTTTTTCCTGAATATATTCAGGAAAAAACGCATACGCCCTTTTTGGCCAACCAAGCAACCTGGAAAGGCCAATCAGCGCTCCAAAGAAGTCTCGCTTCCCAGCGGGCAAAAGGGCCATGCGGAAAAAAGTGTCCAAACCAGAAATGCAGGACCGGCCATGGAGAAATGGGAGCCTTGCTACGCTGATGGGTGGGATGTAAATTGCCAACAGCCACTCTGGAGAAGTGTACGGTGTGTTCAGAAACATCAAAAAACACAGCTTGGAGAGCATAGGGCACTTCCACTCATGGGCGTATAAATTGGGAAAACTAAAAATCAGCAAGACACAGGCACCCCAAAGTTTAGGGCTGCTCTGTTGACAAGAACCCCCACTTCATTACACCTTAAATATCCTAGGAAAGAGAAAAATGGATAAAGAAGTTGGGGTCCTCATGTACAATGGAATATCACTCAGCCATGAAATCCACGTCATAAGGCTAGTAGCAGCACGATGAGTGGATTTAGGTACGACGATTCTAAGTGAAATAAGTCAAACAGAAAAGACACTTATCATAAGATATCACTTAGAGAGGGAATGTAAAAACCGCTACACTTGAACTGAATTGCAAAACAGAACAGAGTCACACGTTTAGGAAACACACTATGGCTGCTGAACGGGTAGGTGAGGTGGGGTGATGCATAAAACAAGGGTTTCAAATTAGCTCTGATACCGTTCCATAAACCCAATATGTAAGAGACAAGACCTATTCCTTTTTCAGTGAACTGGACTCAACACCCCCTATTCACCGCACAAGAATATATCTGACTAGTAAGAATCTTCAAACCTATGTATTGATATCTCTCTGTAAGTGAGTCAAGGGGGTGTAAAGCGGCATAAACACAGCCGTGAAAAGCAGCTAAACCCCATTATAAAAATAAATTACTTTTCAAAACCCGTGAAACAAAGACAGTGAAAGAGAGAGAAATTCTTACAAAATTCGTTCAGGGGCTGTGATGCAACCTGGATTGACCATATCTAGACCCACAGCTGATTGAGACATAAGGGTGGACACTCTTGGGGCTGAGAGGTTCGGTGAGGTTGGGTGAGCCAACGCAGACCCTTTCAAGTAATACTGCATGGTACCCATCCCATGGGTCCCAAATCTCCAGGTTCAAGGGCATCTTCCTACGTCGAAAACAGGCATGAGAAACCCAGAAGATGGTACACCGTGTGATCGGGAAAGGTTTCTAAAACGCACCTCATTTCTCATCTCCTTTGCTCGGGTTCGCCATTCCAGCCGATTTACTAGCCGTCTCCCTCCTTGGAGAATCAGCACCTTTAACCTCCTGTTCCGTACAGGTTGCAATTTGTCCTGAGGATGAACGGGAAGAGGGGGAACCAATGAGAGACTAGCTCTAGGTGTTGGGACAGGCACAGGTCACTCTATTTTCCCATCAGGAAGAAGAATTAAGCACAAGCTCAGCCTGCCCCCCAGAACCAGAAGAGGGCCTGAAGCAATCCTGCGCTTTTGCGGCCAGCTCCCAAAAAAGCGAGTTGAAAAATGGAGCTCAGGGGCACTGCAATTCACAAACCTGCACAGTTTTAAATGATACCTCTCGTCCACAAATATACTAAGGGAAGGCAACGAAGAGGCTTTGAAAGCAAGGCAGAATTGCAGGAAACAGATTTCAGGAGGTAGATTCGAATCGCCTTGAAAGCACATGAAAAGCGGCAAAACGTGGACAATGATGCCCTTGGCCAAAAAGGGCGTATGCGTTTTTTCCTGAATATATTCAGGAAAAAACGCATACGCCCTTTTTGGCCAACCAAGCAACCTGGAAAGGCCAATCAGCGCTCCAAAGAAGTCTCGCTTCCCAGCGGGCAAAAGGGCCATGCGGAAAAAAGTGTCCAAACCAGAAATGCAGGACCGGCCATGGAGAAATGGGAGCCTTGCTACGCTGATGGGTGGGATGTAAATTGCCAACAGCCACTCTGGAGAAGTGTACGGTGTGTTCTGAAACATCTAAAAAACACAGCTTGGAGAGCATAGGGCACTTCCACTCATGGGCGTATAAATTGGGAAAACTAAAAATCAGCAAGACACAGGCACCCCAAAGTTTAGGGCTGCTCTGTTGACAAGAACCCCCACTTCATTACACCTTAAATATCCTAGGAAAGAGAAAAATGGATAAAGAAGTTGGGGTCCTCATGTACAATGGAATATCACTCAGCCATGAAATCCACGTCATAAGGCTAGTAGCAGCACGATGAGTGGATTTAGGTACGAAGATTCTAAGTGAAATAAGTCACACAGAAAAAGACACTTATCATAAGATATCACTTAGAGAGGGAATGTAAAAACCGCTACACTTGAACTGATTTGCAAAACAGAACAGAGTCACACGTTTAGGAAACACACTATGGCTGCTGAACGGGAAAGGTGAGGTGGGGTGATGCATAAAACAAGGGTTTCAAATTAGCTCCGATACCGTTCCATAAACCCAATATGTAAGAGACAAGACCTATTCCTTTTTCA
Organism: Balaenoptera acutorostrata; assembly: GCF_949987535.1. Taxonomy (NCBI): domain Eukaryota; kingdom Metazoa; phylum Chordata; class Mammalia; order Artiodactyla; family Balaenopteridae; genus Balaenoptera; species Balaenoptera acutorostrata. The sequence goes on from NW_026646617.1 coordinate 16,995, forward strand.
GTGAACTGGACTCAACACCCCCTATTCACCGCACAAGAATATATCTGACTAGTAAGAATCTTCAAACCTATGTATTGATATCTCTCCGTAAGTGAGTCAAGGGGGTGTAAAGCGGCATAAACACAGCCGTGAAAAGCAGCTAAACCCCAATATAAAAATAAATTACTTTTCAAAACCCGTGAAACAAAGACAGTGAAAGAGAGAGAAATTCTTACAAAATTCGTTCAGGGGCTGTGATGCAACCTTGATTGACCATATCTAGACCCACAGCTGATTGAGACATAAGGGTGGACACTCTTGGGGCTGAGAGGTTCGGTGAGGTTGGGTGAGCCAACGCAGACCCTTTCAAGTAATACTGCATGGTACCCATCCCATGGGTCCCAAATCTCCAGGTTCAAGGGCATCTTCCTACGTCGAAAACAGGCATGAGAAACCCAGAAGATGGTACACCGTGTGATCGGGAAAGGTTTCTAAAACGCACCTCATTTCTCATCTCCTTTGCTCGGGTTCGCCATTCCAGCCGATTTACTAGCCGTCTCCCTCCTTGGAGAATCAGCACCTTTAACCTCCTGTTCCGTACAGGTTGCAATTTGTCCTGAGGATGAACGGGAAGAGGGGGAACCAATGAGAGACTAGCTCTAGGTGTTGGGACAGGCACAGGTCACTCTATTTTCCCATCAGGAAGAAGAATTAAGCACAAGCTCAGCCTGCCCCCCAGAACCAGAAGAGGGCCTGAAGCAATCCTGCGCTTTGGCGGCCAGCTCCCAAAAAAGCGAGTTGAAAAATGGAGCTCAGGGGCACTGCAATTCACAAACCTGCACAGTTTTAAATGATACCTCTCGTCCACAAATATACTAAGGGAAGGCAACGAAGAGGCTTTGAAAGCAAGGCAGAATTGCAGGAAACAGATTTCAGGAGGTAGATTCGAATTGCCTTGAAAGCACATGAAAAGCGGCAAAACGTGGACAATGATGCCCTTGGCCAAAAAGGGCGTATGCGTTTTTTCCTGAATATATTCAGGAAAAAACGCATACGCCCTTTTTGGCCAACCAAGCAACCTGGAAAGGCCAATCAGCGCTCCAAAGAAGTCTCGCTTCCCAGCGGGCAAAAGGGCCATGCGGAAAAAAGTGTCCAAACCAGAAATGCAGGACCGGCCATGGAGAAATGGGAGCCTTGCTACGCTGATGGGTGGGATGTAAATTGCCAACAGCCACTCTGGAGAAGTGTACGGTGTGTTCTGAAACATCTAAAAAACACAGCTTGGAGAGCATAGGGCACTTCCACTCATGGGCGTATAAATTGGGAAAACTAAAAATCAGCAAGACACAGGCACCCCAAAGTTTAGGGCTGCTCTGTTGACAAGAACCCCCACTTCATTACACCTTAAATATCCTAGGAAAGAGAAAAATGGATAAAGAAGTTGTGGTCCTCATGTACAATGGAATATCATTCAGCCATGAAATCCACGTCATAAGGCTAGTAGCAGCACGATGAGTGGATTTAGGTACGACGATTCTAAGTGAAATAAGTCACACAGAAAAAGACACTTATCATAAGATATCACTTAGAGAGGGAATGTAAAAACCGCTACACTTGAACTGAATTGCAAAACAGAACAGAGTCACACGTTTAGGAAACACACTATGGCTGCTGAACGGGTAGGTGAGGTGGGGTGATGCATAAAACAAGGGTTTCAAATTAGCTCCGATACCGTTCCATAAACCCAATATGTAAGAGACAAGACCTATTCCTTTTTCAGTAAACTGGACTCAACACCCCCTATTCACTGCACAAGAATATATCTGACTAGTAAGAATCTTCAAACCTATGTATTGATATCTATCTGTAAGTGAGTCAAGGGGGTGTAAAGCGGCATAAACACAGCCGTGAAAAGCAGCTAAACCCCATTATAAAAATAAATTACTTTTCAAAACCCGTGAAACAAAGACAGTGAAAGAGAGAGAAATTCTTACAAAATTCGTTCAGGGGCTGTGATGCAACCTGGATTGACCATATCTAGACCCACAGCTGATTGAGACATAAGGGTGGACACTCTTGGGGCTGAGAGGTTCGGTGAGGTTGGGTGAGCCAACGCAGACCCTTTCACGTAATACTGCATGGTACCCATCCCATGGGTCCCAAATCTCCAGGTTCAAGGGCATCTTCCTACGTCGAAAACAGGCATGAGAAACCCAGAAGATGGTACACCGTGTGATCGGGAAAGGTTTCTAAAACGCACCTCATTTCTCATCTCCTTTGCTCGGGTTCGCCATTCCAGCCGATTTACTAGCCGTCTCCCTCCTTGGAGAATCAGCACCTTTAACCTCCTGTTCCGTACAGGTTGCAATTTGTCCTGAGGATGAACGGGAAGAGGGGGAACCAATGAGAGACTAGCTCTAGGTGTTGGGACAGGCACAGGTCACTCTATTTTCCCATCAGGAAGAAGAATTAAGCACAAGCTCAGCCTGCCCCCCAGAACCAGAAGAGGGCCTGAAGCAATCCTGCGCTTTGGCGGCCAGCTCCCAAAAAAGCGAGTTGAAAAATGGAGCTCAGGGGCACTGCAATTCACAAACCTGCACAGTTTTAAATGATACCTCTCGTCCACAAATATACTAAGGGAAGGCAACGAAGAGGCTTTGAAAGCAAGGCAGAATTGCAGGAAACAGATTTCAGGAGGTAGATTCGAATCGCCTTGAAAGCACATGAAAAGCGGCAAAACGTGGACAATGATGCCCTTGGCCAAAAAGGGCGTATGCGTTTTTTCCTGAATATATTCAGGAAAAAACGCATACGCCCTTTTTGGCCAACCAAGCAACCTGGAAAGGCCAATCAGCGCTCCAAAGAAGTCTCGCTTCCCAGCGGGCAAAAGGGCCATGCGGAAAAAAGTGTCCAAACCAGAAATGCAGGACCGGCCATGGAGAAATGGGAGCCTTGCTACGCTGATGGGTGGGATGTAAATTGCCAACAGCCACTCTGGAGAAGTGTACGGTGTGTTCTGAAACATCTAAAAAACACAGCTTGGAGAGCATAGGGCACTTCCACTCATGGGCGTATAAATTGGGAAAACTAAAAATCAGCAAGACACAGGCACCCCAAAGTTTAGGGCTGCTCTGTTGACAAGAACCCCCACTTCATTACACCTTAAATATCCTAGGAAAGAGAAAAATGGATAAAGAAGTTGTGGTCCTCATGTACAATGGAATATCATTCAGCCATGAAATCCACGTCATAAGGCTAGTAGCAGCACGATGAGTGGATTTAGGTACGACGATTCTAAGTGAAATAAGTCACACAGAAAAAGACACTTATCATAAGATATCACTTAGAGAGGGAATGTAAAAACCGCTACACTTGAACTGAATTGCAAAACAGAACAGAGTCACACGTTTAGGAAACACACTATGGCTGCTGAACGGGTAGGTGAGGTGGGGTGATGCATAAAACAAGGGTTTCAAATTAGCTCCGATACCGTTCCATAAACCCAATATGTAAGAGACAAGACCTATTCCTTTTTCAGTAAACTGGACTCAACACCCCCTATTCACCGCACAAGAATATATCTGACTAGTAAGAATCTTCAAACCTATGTATTGATATCTATCTGTAAGTGAGTCAAGGGGGTGTAAAGCGGCATAAACACAGCCGTGAAAAGCAGCTAAACCCCATTATAAAAATAAATTACTTTTCAAAACCCGTGAAACAAAGACAGTGAAAGAGAGAGAAATTCTTACAAAATTCGTTCAGGGGCTGTGATGCAACCTGGATTGACCATATCTAGACCCACAGCTGATTGAGACATAAGGGTGGACACTCTTGGGGCTGAGAGGTTCGGTGAGGTTGGGTGAGCCAACGCAGACCCTTTCAAGTAATACTGCATGGTACCCATCCCATGGGTCCCAAATCTCCAGGTTCAAGGGCATCTTCCTACGTCGAAAACAGGCATGAGAAACCCAGAAGATGGTACACCGTGTGATCGGGAAAGGTTTCTAAAACGCACCTCATTTCTCATCTCCTTTGCTCGGGTTCGCCATTCCAGCCGATTTACTAGCCGTCTCCCTCCTTGGAGAATCAGCACCTTTAACCTCCTGTTCCGTACAGGTTGCAATTTGTCCTGAGGATGAACGGGAAGAGGGGGAACCAATGAGAGACTAGCTCTAGGTGTTGGGACAGGCACAGGTCACTCTATTTTCCCATCAGGAAGAAGAATTAAGCACAAGCTCAGCCTGCCCCCCAGAACCAGAAGAGGGCCTGAAGCAATCCTGCGCTTTTGCGGCCAGCTCCGAAAAAAGCGAGTTGAAAAATGGAGCTCAGGGGCACTGCAATTCACAAACCTGCACAGTTTTAAATGATACCTCTCGTCCACAAATATACTAATGGAAGGCAACGAAGAGGCTTTGAAAGCAAGGCAGAATTGCAGGAAACAGATTTCAGGAGGTAGATTCGAATCGCCTTGAAAGCACATGAAAAGCGGCAAAACGTGGACAATGATGCCCTTGGCCAAAAAGGGCGTATGCGTTTTTTCCTGAATATATTCAGGAAAAAACGCATACGCCCTTTTTGGCCAACCAAGCAACCTGGAAAGGCCAATCAGCGCTCCAAAGAAGTCTCGCTTCCCAGCGGGCAAAAGGGCCATGCGGAAAAAAGTGTCCAAACCAGAAATGCAGGACCGGCCATGGAGAAATGGGAGCCTTGCTACGCTGATGGGTGGGATGTAAATTGCCAACAGCCACTCTGGAGAAGTGTACGGTGTGTTCTGAAACATCTAAAAAACACAGCTTGGAGAGCATAGGGCACTTCCACTCATGGGCGTATAAATTGGGAAAACTAAAAATCAGCAAGACACAGGCACCCCAAAGTTTAGGGCTGCTCTGTTGACAAGAACCCCCACTTCATTACACCTTAAATATCCTAGGAAAGAGAAAAATGGATAAAGAAGTTGTGGTCCTCATGTACAATGGAATATCATTCAGCCATGAAATCCACGTCATAAGGCTAGTAGCAGCACGATGAGTGGATTTAGGTACGACGATTCTAAGTGAAATAAGTCACACAGAAAAAGACACTTATCATAAGATATCACTTAGAGAGGGAATGTAAAAACCGCTACACTTGAACTGAATTGCAAAACAGAACAGAGTCACACGTTTAGGAAACACACTATGGCTGCTGAACGGGTAGGTGAGGTGGGGTGATGCATAAAACAAGGGTTTCAAATTAGCTCCGATACCGTTCCATAAACCCAATATGTAAGAGACAAGACCTATTCCTTTTTCAGTAAACTGGACTCAACACCCCCTATTCACCGCACAAGAATATATCTGACTAGTAAGAATCTTCAAACCTATGTATTGATATCTATCTGTAAGTGAGTCAAGGGGGTGTAAAGCGGCATAAACACAGCCGTGAAAAGCAGCTAAACCCCATTATAAAAATAAATTACTTTTCAAAACCCGTGAAACAAAGACAGTGAAAGAGAGAGAAATTCTTACAAAATTCGTTCAGGGGCTGTGATGCAACCTGGATTGACCATATCTAGACCCACAGCTGATTGAGACATAAGGGTGGACACTCTTGGGGCTGAGAGGTTCGGTGAGGTTGGGTGAGCCAACGCAGACCCTTTCAAGTAATACTGCATGGTACCCATCCCATGGGTCCCAAATCTCCAGGTTCAAGGGCATCTTCCTACGTCGAAAACAGGCATGAGAAACCCAGAAGATGGTACACCGTGTGATCGGGAAAGGTTTCTAAAACGCACCTCATTTCTCATCTCCTTTGCTCGGGTTCGCCATTCCAGCCGATTTACTAGCCGTCTCCCTCCTTGGAGAATCAGCACCTTTAACCTCCTGTTCCGTACAGGTTGCAATTTGTCCTGAGGATGAACGGGAAGAGGGGGAACCAATGAGAGACTAGCTCTAGGTGTTGGGACAGGCACAGGTCACTCTATTTTCCCATCAGGAAGAAGAATTAAGCACAAGCTCAGCCTGCCCCCCAGAACCAGAAGAGGGCCTGAAGCAATCCTGCGTTTTTGCGGCCAGCTCGGAAAAAAGCGAGTTGAAAAATGGAGCTCAGGGGCACTGCAATTCACAAACCTGCACAGTTTTAAATGATACCTCTCGTCCACAAATATACTAAGGGAAGGCAACGAAGAGGCTTTGAAAGCAAGGCAGAATTGCAGGAAACAGATTTCAGGAGGTAGATTCGAATCGCCTTGAAAGCACATGAAAAGCGGCAAAACGTGGACAATGATGCCCTTGGCCAAAAAGGGCGTATGCGTTTTTTCCTGAATATATTCAGGAAAAAACGCATACGCCCTTTTTGGCCAACCAAGCAACCTGGAAAGGCCAATCAGCGCTCCAAAGAAGTCTCGCTTCCCAGCGGGCAAAAGGGCCATGCGGAAAAAAGTGTCCAAACCAGAAATGCAGGACCGGCCATGGAGAAATGGGAGCCTTGCTACGCTGATGGGTGGGATGTAAATTGCCAACAGCCACTCTGGAGAAGTGTACGGTGTGTTCTGAAACATCAAAAAAACACAGCTTGGAGAGCATAGGGCACTTCCACTCATGGCCGTATAAATTGGGAAAACTAAAAATCAGCAAGACACAGGCACCCCAAAGTTTAGGGCTGCTCTGTTGACAAGAACCCCCACTTCATTACACCTTAAATATCCTAGGAAAGAGAAAAATGGATAAAGAAGTTGTGGTCCTCATGTACAATGGAATATCACTCAGCCATGAAATCCACGTCATAAGGCTAGTAGCAGCACGATGAGTGGATTTAGGTACGACGATTCTAAGTGAAATAAGTCACACAGAAAAGACACTTATCATAAGATATCACTTAGAGAGGGAATGTAAAAACCGCTACACTTGAACTGAATTGCAAAACAGAACAGAGTCACACGTTTAGGAAACACACTATGGCTGCTGAACGGGAAAGGTGAGGTGGGGTGATGCATAAAACAAGGGTTTCAAATTAGCTCCGATACCGTTCCATAAACGCAATATGTAAGAGACAAGACCTATTCCTTTTTCAGTGAACTGGACTCAACACCCCCTATTCACCGCACAAGAATATATCTGACTAGTAAGAATCTTCAAACCTATGTATTGATATCTCTCCGTAAGTGAGTCAAGGGGGTGTAAAGCGGCATAAACACAGCCGTGAAAAGCAGCTAAACCCCAATATAAAAATAAATTACTTTTCAAAACCCGTGAAACAAAGACAGTGAAAGAGAGAGAAATTCTTACAAAATTCGTTCAGGGGCTGTGATGCAACCTGGATTGACCATATCTAGACCCACAGCTGATTGAGACATAAGGGTGGACACTCTTGGGGCTGAGAGGTTCGGTGAGGTTGGGTGAGCCAACGCAGACCCTTTCAAGTAATACTGCATGGTACCCATCCCATGGGTCCCAAATCTCCAGGTTCAAGGGCATCTTCCTACGTCGAAAACAGGCATGAGAAACCCAGAAGATGGTACACCGTGTGATCGGGAAAGGTTTCTAAAACGCACCTCATTTCTCATCTCCTTTGCTCGGGTTCGCCATTCCAGCCGATTTACTAGCCATCTCCCTCCTTGGAGAATCAGCACCTTTAACCTCCTGTTCCGTACAGGTTGCAATTTGTCCTGAGGATGAAGGGGAAGAGGGGGAACCAATGAGAGACTAGCTCTAGGTGTTGGGACAGGCACAGGTCACTCTATTTTCCCATCAGGAAGAAGAATTAAGCACAAGCTCAGCCTGCCCCCCAGAACCAGAAGAGGGCCTGAAGCAATCCTGCGCTTTTGCGGCCAGCTCCCAAAAAAGCGAGTTGAAAAATGGAGCTCAGGGGCACTGCAATTCACAAACCTGCACAGTTTTAAATGATACCTCTCGTCCACAAATATACTAAGGGAAGGCAACGAAGAGGCTTTGAAAGCAAGGCAGAATTGCAGGAAACAGATTTCAGGAGGTAGATTCGAATCGCCTTGAAAGCACATGAAAAGCGGCAAAACGTGGACAATGATGCCCTTGGCCAAAAAGGGCGTATGCGTTTTTTCCTGAATATATTCAGGAAAAAACGCATACGCCCTTTTTGGCCAACCAAGCAACCTGGAAAGGCCAATCAGCGCTCCAAAGAAGTCTCGCTTCCCAGCGGGCAAAAGGGCCATGCGGAAAAAAGTGTCCAAACCAGAAATGCAGGACCGGCCATGGAGAAATGGGAGCCTTGCTACGCTGATGGGTGGGATGTAAATTGCCAACAGCCACTCTGGAGAAGTGTACGGTGTGTTCTGAAACATCTAAAAAACACAGCTTGGAGAGCATAGGGCACTTCCACTCATGGGCGTATAAATTGGGAAAACTAAAAATCAGCAAGACACAGGCACCCCAAAGTTTAGGGCTGCTCTGTTGACAAGAACCCCCACTTCATTACACCTTAAATATCCTAGGAAAGAGAAAAATGGATAAAGAAGTTGTGGTCCTCATGTACAATGGAATATCATTCAGCCATGAAATCCACGTCATAAGGCTAGTAGCAGCACGATGAGTGGATTTAGGTACGACGATTCTAAGTGAAATAAGTCACACAGAAAAAGACACTTATCATAAGATATCACTTAGAGAGGGAATGTAAAAACCGCTACACTTGAACTGAATTGCAAAACAGAACAGAGTCACACGTTTAGGAAACACACTATGGCTGCTGAACGGGTAGGTGAGGTGGGGTGATGCATAAAACAAGGGTTTCAAATTAGCTCCGATACCGTTCCATAAACCCAATATGTAAGAGACAAGACCTATTCCTTTTTCAGTAAACTGGACTCAACACCCCCTATTCACCGCACAAGAATATATCTGACTAGTAAGAATCTTCAAACCTATGTATTGATATCTATCTGTAAGTGAGTCAAGGGGGTGTAAAGCGGCATAAACACAGCCGTGAAAAGCAGCTAAACCCCATTATAAAAATAAATTACTTTTCAAAACCCGTGAAACAAAGACAGTGAAAGAGAGAGAAATTCTTACAAAATTCGTTCAGGGGCTGTGATGCAACCTGGATTGACCATATCTAGACCCACAGCTGATTGAGACATAAGGGTGGACACTCTTGGGGCTGAGAGGTTCGGTGAGGTTGGGTGAGCCAACGCAGACCCTTTCAAGTAATACTGCATGGTACCCATCCCATGGGTCCCAAATCTCCAGGTTCAAGGGCATCTTCCTACGTCGAAAACAGGCATGAGAAACCCAGAAGATGGTACACCGTGTGATCGGGAAAGGTTTCTAAAACGCACCTCATTTCTCATCTCCTTTGCTCGGGTTCGCCATTCCAGCCGATTTACTAGCCGTCTCCCTCCTTGGAGAATCAGCACCTTTAACCTCCTGTTCCGTACAGGTTGCAATTTGTCCTGAGGATGAACGGGAAGAGGGGGAACCAATGAGAGACTAGCTCTAGGTGTTGGGACAGGCACAGGTCACTCTATTTTCCCATCAGGAAGAAGAATTAAGCACAAGCTCAGCCTGCCCCCCAGAACCAGAAGAGGGCCTGAAGCAATCCTGCGCTTTTGCGGCCAGCTCCCAAAAAAGCGAGTTGAAAAATGGAGCTCAGGGGCACTGCAATTCACAAACCTGCACAGTTTTAAATGATACCTCTCGTCCACAAATATACTAAGGGAAGGCAACGAAGAGGCTTTGAAAGCAAGGCAGAATTGCAGGAAACAGATTTCAGGAGGTAGATTCGAATCGCCTTGAAAGCACATGAAAAGCGGCAAAACGTGGACAATGATGCCCTTGGCCAAAAAGGGCGTATGCGTTTTTTCCTGAATATATTCAGGAAAAAACGCATACGCCCTTTTTGGCCAACCAAGCAACCTGGAAAGGCCAATCAGCGCTCCAAAGAAGTCTCGCTTCCCAGCGGGCAAAAGGGCCATGCGGAAAAAAGTGTCCAAACCAGAAATGCAGGACCGGCCATGGAGAAATGGGAGCCTTGCTACGCTGATGGGTGGGATGTAAATTGCCAACAGCCACTCTGGAGAAGTGTACGGTGTGTTCTGAAACATCTAAAAAACACAGCTTGGAGAGCATAGGGCACTTCCACTCATGGCCGTATAAATTGGGAAAACTAAAAATCAGCAAGACACAGGCACCCCAAAGTTTAGGGCTGCTCTGTTGACAAGAACCCCCACTTCATTACACCTTAAATATCCTAGGAAAGAGAAAAATGGATAAAGAAGTTGTGGTCCTCATGTACAATGGAATATCACTCAGCCATGAAATCCACGTCATAAGGCTAGTAGCAGCACGATGAGTGGATTTAGGTACGACGATTCTAAGTGAAATAAGTCACACAGAAGAGACACTTATCATAAGATATCACTTAGAGAGGGAATGTAAAAACCGCTACACTTGAACTGAATTGCAAAACAGAACAGAGTCACACGTTTAGGAAACACACTATGGCTGCTGAACGGGAAAGGTGAGGTGGGGTGATGCATAAAACAAGGGTTTCAAATTAGCTCCGATACCGTTCCATAAACCCAATATGTAAGAGACAAGACCTATTCCTTTTTCAGTGAACTGGACTCAACACCCCCTATTCACCGCACAAGAATATATCTGACTAGTAAGAATCTTCAAACCTATGTATTGATATCTCTCCGTAAGTGAGTCAAGGGGGTGTAAAGCGGCATAAACACAGCCGTGAAAAGCAGCTAAACCCCAATATAAAAATAAATTACTTTTCAAAACCCGTGAAACAAAGACAGTGAAAGAGAGAGAAATTCTTACAAAATTCGTTCAGGGGCTGTGATGCAACCTGGATTGACCATATCTAGACCCACAGCTGATTGAGACATAAGGGTGGACACTCTTGGGGCTGAGAGGTTCGGTGAGGTTGGGTGAGCCAACGCAGACCCTTTCAAGTAATACTGCATGGTACCCATCCCATGGGTCCCAAATCTCCAGGTTCAAGGGCATCTTCCTACGTCGAAAACAGGCATGAGAAACCCAGAAGATGGTACACCGTGTGATCGGGAAAGGTTTCTAAAACGCACCTCATTTCTCATCTCCTTTGCTCGGGTTCGCCATTCCAGCCGATTTACTAGCCATCTCCCTCCTTGGAGAATCAGCACCTTTAACCTCCTGTTCCGTACAGGTTGCAATTTGTCCTGAGGATGAAGGGGAAGAGGGGGAACCAATGAGAGACTAGCTCTAGGTGTTGGGACAGGCACAGGTCACTCTATTTTCCCATCAGGAAGAAGAATTAAGCACAAGCTCAGCCTGCCCCCCAGAACCAGAAGAGGGCCTGAAGCAATCCTGCGCTTTTGCGGCCAGCTCCCAAAAAAGCGAGTTGAAAAATGGAGCTCAGGGGCACTGCAATTCACAAACCTGCACAGTTTTAAATGATACCTCTCGTCCACAAATATACTAAGGGAAGGCAACGAAGAGGCTTTGAAAGCAAGGCAGAATTGCAGGAAACAGATTTCAGGAGGTAGATTCGAATCGCCTTGAAAGCACATGAAAAGCGGCAAAACGTGGACAATGATGCCCTTGGCCAAAAAGGGCGTATGCGTTTTTTCCTGAATATATTCAGGAAAAAACGCATACGCCCTTTTTGGCCAACCAAGCAACCTGGAAAGGCCAATCAGCGCTCCAAAGAAGTCTCGCTTCCCAGCGGGCAAAAGGGCCATGCGGAAAAAAGTGTCCAAACCAGAAATGCAGGACCGGCCATGGAGAAATGGGAGCCTTGCTACGCTGATGGGTGGGATGTAAATTGCCAACAGCCACTCTGGAGAAGTGTACGGTGTGTTCTGAAACATCTAAAAAACACAGCTTGGAGAGCATAGGGCACTTCCACTCATGGGCGTATAAATTGGGAAAACTAAAAATCAGCAAGACACAGGCACCCCAAAGTTTAGGGCTGCTCTGTTGACAAGAACCCCCACTTCATTACACCTTAAATATCCTAGGAAAGAGAAAAATGGATAAAGAAGTTGTGGTCCTCATGTACAATGGAATATCACTCAGCCATGAAATCCACGTCATAAGGCTAGTAGCAGCACGATGAGTGGATTTAGGTACGAAGATTCTAAGTGAAATAAGTCACACAGAAAAAGACACTTATCATAAGATATCACTTAGAGAGGGAATGTAAAAACCGCTACACTTGAACTGATTTGCAAAACAGAACAGAGTCACACGTTTAGGAAACACACTATGGCTGCTGAACGGGAAAGGTGAGGTGGGGTGATGCATAAAACAAGGGTTTCAAATTAGCTCCGATACCGTTCCATAAACCCAATATGTAAGAGACAAGACCTATTCCTTTTTCAGTGAACTGGACTCAACACCCCCTATTCACCGCACAAGAATATATCTGACTAGTAAGAATCTTCAAACCTATGTATTGATATCTCTCCGTAAGTGAGTCAAGGGGGTGTAAAGCGGCATAAACACAGCCGTGAAAAGCAGCTAAACCCCATTATAAAAATAAATTACTTTTCAAAACCCGTGAAACAAAGACAGTGAAAGAGAGAGAAATTCTTACAAAATTCGTTCAGGGGCTGTGATGCAACCTGGATTGACCATATCTAGACCCACAGCTGATTGAGACATAAGGGTGGACACTCTTGGGGCTGAGAGGTTCGGTGAGGTTGGGTGAGCCAACGCAGACCCTTTCAAGTAATACTGCATGGTACCCATCCCATGGGTCCCAAATCTCCAGGTTCAAGGGCATCTTCCTACGTCGAAAACAGGCATGAGAAACCCAGAAGATGGTACACCGTGTGATCGGGAAAGGTTTCTAAAACGCACCTCATTTCTCATCTCCTTTGCTCGGGTTCGCCATTCCAGCCGATTTACTAGCCGTCTCCCTCCTTGGAGAATCAGCACCTTTAACCTCCTGTTCCGTACAGGTTGCAATTTGTCCTGAGGATGAACGGGAAGAGGGGGAACCAATGAGAGACTAGCTCTAGGTGTTGGGACAGGCACAGGTCACTCTATTTTCCCATCAGGAAGAAGAATTAAGCACAAGCTCAGCCTGCCCCCCAGAACCAGAAGAGGGCCTGAAGCAATCCTGCGCTTTGGCGGCCAGCTCCCAAAAAAGCGAGTTGAAAAATGGAGCTCAGGGGCACTGCAATTCACAAACCTGCACAGTTTTAAATGATACCTCTCGTCCACAAATATACTAAGGGAAGGCAACGAAGAGGCTTTGAAAGCAAGGCAGAATTGCAGGAAACAGATTTCAGGAGGTAGATTCGAATCGCCTTGAAAGCACATGAAAAGCGGCAAAACGTGGACAATGATGCCCTTGGCCAAAAAGGGCGTATGCGTTTTTTCCTGAATATATTCAGGAAAAAACGCATACGCCCTTTTTGGCCAACCAAGCAACCTGGAAAGGCCAATCAGCGCTCCAAAGAAGTCTCGCTTCCCAGCGGGCAAAAGGGCCATGCGGAAAAAAGTGTCCAAACCAGAAATGCAGGACCGGCCATGGAGAAATGGGAGCCTTGCTACGCTGATGGGTGGGATGTAAATTGCCAACAGCCACTCTGGAGAAGTGTACGGTGTGTTCTGAAACATCTAAACAACACAGCTTGGAGAGCATAGGGCACTTCCACTCATGGGCGTATAAATTGGGAAAACTAAAAATCAGCAAGACACAGGCACCCCAAAGTTTAGGGCTGCTCTGTTGACAAGAACCCCCACTTCATTACACCTTAAATATCCTAGGAAAGAGAAAAATGGATAAAGAAGTTGGGGTCCTCATGTACAATGGAATATCACTCAGCCATGAAATCAACGTCATAAGGCTAGTAGCAGCACGATGAGTGGATTTAGGTACGAAGATTCTAAGTGAAATAAGTCACACAGAAAAAGACACTTATCATAAGATATCACTTAGAGAGGGAATGTAAAAACCGCTACACTTGAACTGAATTGCAAAACAGAACAGAGTCACACGTTTAGGAAACACACTATGGCTGCTGAACGGGAAAGGTGAGGTGGGGTGATGCATAAAACAAGGGTTTCAAATTAGCTCCGATACCGTTCCATAAACCCAATATGTAAGAGACAAGACCTATTCCTTTTTCAGTGAACTGGACTCAACACCCCCTATTCACCGCACAAGAATATATCTGACTAGTAAGAATCTTCAAACCTATGTATTGATATCTCTCCGTAAGTGAGTCAAGGGGGTGTAAAGCGGCATAAAAGAAGCCGTGAAAAGCAGCTAAACCCCAATATATAAATAAATTACTTTTCAAAACCCGTGAAACAAAGACAGTGAAAGAGAGAGAAATTCTTACAAAATTCGTTCAGGGGCTGTGATGCAACCTGGATTGACCATATCTAGACCCACAGCTGATTGAGACATAAGGGTGGACACTCTTGGGGCTGAGAGGTTCGGTGAGGTTGGGTGAGCCAACGCAGACCCTTTCAAGTAATACTGCATGGTACCCATCCCATGGGTCCCAAATCTCCAGGTTCAAGGGCATCTTCCTACGTCGAAAACAGGCATGAGAAACCCAGAAGATGGTACACCGTGTGATCGGGAAAGGTTTCTAAAACGCACCTCATTTCTCATCTCCTTTGCTCGGGTTCGCCATTCCAGCCGATTTACTAGCCGTCTCCCTCCTTGGAGAATCAGCACCTTTAACCTCCTGTTCCGTACAGGTTGCAATTTGTCCTGAGGATGAACGGGAAGAGGGGGAACCAATGAGAGACTAGCTCTAGGTGTTGGGACAGGCACAGGTCACTCTATTTTCCCATCAGGAAGAAGAATTAAGCACAAGCTCAGCCTGCCCCCCAGAACCAGAAGAGGGCCTGAAGCAATCCTGCGCTTTGGCGGCCAGCTCCCAAAAAAGCGAGTTGAAAAATGGAGCTCAGGGGCACTGCAATTCACAAACCTGCACAGTTTTAAATGATACCTCTCGTCCACAAATATACTAAGGGAAGGCAACGAAGAGGCTTTGAAAGCAAGGCAGAATTGCAGGAAACAGATTTCAGGAGGTAGATTCGAATCGCCTTGAAAGCACATGAAAAGCGGCAAAACGTGGACAATGATGCCCTTGGCCAAAAAGGGCGTATGCGTTTTTTCCTGAATATATTCAGGAAAAAACGCATACGCCCTTTTTGGCCAACCAAGCAACCTGGAAAGGCCAATCAGCGCTCCAAAGAAGTCTCGCTTCCCAGCGGGCAAAAGGGCCATGCGGAAAAAAGTGTCCAAACCAGAAATGCAGGACCGGCCATGGAGAAATGGGAGCCTTGCTACGCTGATGGGTGGGATGTAAATTGCCAACAGCCACTCTGGAGAAGTGTCCGGTGTGTTCTGAAACATCTAAAAAACACAGCTTGGAGAGCATAGGGCACTTCCACTCATGGGCGTATAAATTGGGAAAACTAAAAATCAGCAAGACACAGGCACCCCAAAGTTTAGGGCTGCTCTGTTGAC
Organism: Balaenoptera acutorostrata; assembly: GCF_949987535.1. Lineage (NCBI taxonomy): Eukaryota > Metazoa > Chordata > Mammalia > Artiodactyla > Balaenopteridae > Balaenoptera > Balaenoptera acutorostrata. The sequence continues at coordinate 32,421 of NW_026646617.1, forward strand.
AAGAACCCCCACTTCATTACACCTTAAATATCCTAGGAAAGAGAAAAATGGATAAAGAAGTTGGGGTCCTCATGTACAATGGAATATCACTCAGCCATGAAATCAACGTCATAAGGCTAGTAGCAGCACGATGAGTGGATTTAGGTACGAAGATTCTAAGTGAAATAAGTCACACAGAAAAAGACACTTATCATAAGATATCACTTAGAGAGGGAATGTAAAAACCGCTACACTTGAACTGAATTGCAAAACAGAACAGAGTCACACGTTTAGGAAACACACTATGGCTGCTGAACGGGAAAGGTGAGGTGGGGTGATGCATAAAACAAGGGTTTCAAATTAGCTCCGATACCGTTCCATAAACCCAATATGTAAGAGACAAGACCTATTCCTTTTTCAGTGAACTGGACTCAACACCCCCTATTCACCGCACAAGAATATATCTGACTAGTAAGAATCTTCAAACCTATGTATTGATATCTCTCCGTAAGTGAGTCAAGGGGGTGTAAAGCGGCATAAAAGAAGCCGTGAAAAGCAGCTAAACCCCAATATATAAATAAATTACTTTTCAAAACCCGTGAAACAAAGACAGTGAAAGAGAGAGAAATTCTTACAAAATTCGTTCAGGGGCTGTGATGCAACCTGGATTGACCATATCTAGACCCACAGCTGATTGAGACATAAGGGTGGACACTCTTGGGGCTGAGAGGTTCGGTGAGGTTGGGTGAGCCAACGCAGACCCTTTCAAGTAATACTGCATGGTACCCATCCCATGGGTCCCAAATCTCCAGGTTCAAGGGCATCTTCCTACGTCGAAAACAGGCATGAGAAACCCAGAAGATGGTACACCGTGTGATCGGGAAAGGTTTCTAAAACGCACCTCATTTCTCATCTCCTTTGCTCGGGTTCGCCATTCCAGCCGATTTACTAGCCGTCTCCCTCCTTGGAGAATCAGCACCTTTAACCTCCTGTTCCGTACAGGTTGCAATTTGTCCTGAGGATGAACGGGAAGAGGGGGAACCAATGAGAGACTAGCTCTAGGTGTTGGGACAGGCACAGGTCACTCTATTTTCCCATCAGGAAGAAGAATTAAGCACAAGCTCAGCCTGCCCCCCAGAACCAGAAGAGGGCCTGAAGCAATCCTGCGCTTTGGCGGCCAGCTCCCAAAAAAGCGAGTTGAAAAATGGAGCTCAGGGGCACTGCAATTCACAAACCTGCACAGTTTTAAATGATACCTCTCGTCCACAAATATACTAAGGGAAGGCAACGAAGAGGCTTTGAAAGCAAGGCAGAATTGCAGGAAACAGATTTCAGGAGGTAGATTCGAATCGCCTTGAAAGCACATGAAAAGCGGCAAAACGTGGACAATGATGCCCTTGGCCAAAAAGGGCGTATGCGTTTTTTCCTGAATATATTCAGGAAAAAACGCATACGCCCTTTTTGGCCAACCAAGCAACCTGGAAAGGCCAATCAGCGCTCCAAAGAAGTCTCGCTTCCCAGCGGGCAAAAGGGCCATGCGGAAAAAAGTGTCCAAACCAGAAATGCAGGACCGGCCATGGAGAAATGGGAGCCTTGCTACGCTGATGGGTGGGATGTAAATTGCCAACAGCCACTCTGGAGAAGTGTCCGGTGTGTTCTGAAACATCTAAAAAACACAGCTTGGAGAGCATAGGGCACTTCCACTCATGGGCGTATAAATTGGGAAAACTAAAAATCAGCAAGACACAGGCACCCCAAAGTTTAGGGCTGCTCTGTTGACAAGAACCCCCACTTCATTACACCTTAAATATCCTAGGAAAGAGAAAAATGGATAAAGAAGTTGGGGTCCTCATGTACAATGGAATATCACTCAGCCATGAAATCAACGTCATAAGGCTAGTAGCAGCACGATGAGTGGATTTAGGTACGAAGATTCTAAGTGAAATAAGTCACACAGAAAAAGACACTTATCATAAGATATCACTTAGAGAGGGAATGTAAAAACCGCTACACTTGAACTGAATTGCAAAACAGAACAGAGTCACACGTTTAGGAAACACACTATGGCTGCTGAACGGGAAAGGTGAGGTGGGGTGATGCATAAAACAAGGGTTTCAAATTAGCTCCGATACCGTTCCATAAACCCAATATGTAAGAGACAAGACCTATTCCTTTTTCAGTGAACTGGACTCAACACCCCCTATTCACCGCACAAGAATATATCTGACTAGTAAGAATCTTCAAACCTATGTATTGATATCTCTCCGTAAGTGAGTCAAGGGGGTGTAAAGCGGCATAAAAGAAGCCGTGAAAAGCAGCTAAACCCCAATATATAAATAAATTACTTTTCAAAACCCGTGAAACAAAGACAGTGAAAGAGAGAGAAATTCTTACAAAATTCGTTCAGGGGCTGTGATGCAACCTGGATTGACCATATCTAGACCCACAGCTGATTGAGACATAAGGGTGGACACTCTTGGGGCTGAGAGGTTCGGTGAGGTTGGGTGAGCCAACGCAGACCCTTTCAAGTAATACTGCATGGTACCCATCCCATGGGTCCCAAATCTCCAGGTTCAAGGGCATCTTCCTACGTCGAAAACAGGCATGAGAAACCCAGAAGATGGTACACCGTGTGATCGGGAAAGGTTTCTAAAACGCACCTCATTTCTCATCTCCTTTGCTCGGGTTCGCCATTCCAGCCGATTTACTAGCCGTCTCCCTCCTTGGAGAATCAGCACCTTTAACCTCCTGTTCCGTACAGGTTGCAATTTGTCCTGAGGATGAACGGGAAGAGGGGGAACCAATGAGAGACTAGCTCTAGGTGTTGGGACAGGCACAGGTCACTCTATTTTCCCATCAGGAAGAAGAATTAAGCACAAGCTCAGCCTGCCCCCCAGAACCAGAAGAGGGCCTGAAGCAATCCTGCGCTTTGGCGGCCAGCTCCCAAAAAAGCGAGTTGAAAAATGGAGCTCAGGGGCACTGCAATTCACAAACCTGCACAGTTTTAAATGATACCTCTCGTCCACAAATATACTAAGGGAAGGCAACGAAGAGGCTTTGAAAGCAAGGCAGAATTGCAGGAAACAGATTTCAGGAGGTAGATTCGAATCGCCTTGAAAGCACATGAAAAGCGGCAAAACGTGGACAATGATGCCCTTGGCCAAAAAGGGCGTATGCGTTTTTTCCTGAATATATTCAGGAAAAAACGCATACGCCCTTTTTGGCCAACCAAGCAACCTGGAAAGGCCAATCAGCGCTCCAAAGAAGTCTCGCTTCCCAGCGGGCAAAAGGGCCATGCGGAAAAAAGTGTCCAAACCAGAAATGCAGGACCGGCCATGGAGAAATGGGAGCCTTGCTACGCTGATGGGTGGGATGTAAATTGCCAACAGCCACTCTGGAGAAGTGTACGGTGTGTTCTGAAACATCTAAACAACACAGCTTGGAGAGCATAGGGCACTTCCACTCATGGGCGTATAAATTGGGAAAACTAAAAATCAGCAAGACACAGGCACCCCAAAGTTTAGGGCTGCTCTGTTGACAAGAACCCCCACTTCATTACACCTTAAATATCCTAGGAAAGCGAAAAATGGATAAAGAAGTTGGGGTCCTCATGTACAATGGAATATCACTCAGCCATGAAATCAACGTCATAAGGCTAGTAGCAGCACGATGAGTGGATTTAGGTACGAAGATTCTAAGTGAAATAAGTCACACAGAAAAAGACACTTATCATAAGATATCACTTAGAGAGGGAATGTAAAAACCCCTACACTTGAACTGAATTGCAAAACAGAACAGAGTCACACGTTTAGGAAACACACTATGGCTGCTGAACGGGAAAGGTGAGGTGGGGTGATGCATAAAACAAGGGTTTCAAATTAGCTCCGATACCGTTCCATAAACCCAATATGTAAGAGACAAGACCTATTCCTTTTTCAGTGAACTGGACTCAACACCCCCTATTCACCGCACAAGAATATATCTGACTAGTAAGAATCTTCAAACCTATGTATTGATATCTCTCCGTAAGTGAGTCAAGGGGGTGTAAAGCGGCATAAAAGAAGCCGTGAAAAGCAGCTAAACCCCAATATATAAATAAATTACTTTTCAAAACCCGTGAAACAAAGACAGTGAAAGAGAGAGAAATTCTTACAAAATTCGTTCAGGGGCTGTGATGCAACCTGGATTGACCATATCTAGACCCACAGCTGATTGAGACATAAGGGTGGACACTCTTGGGGCTGAGAGGTTCGGTGAGGTTGGGTGAGCCAACGCAGACCCTTTCAAGTAATACTGCATGGTACCCATCCCATGGGTCCCAAATCTCCAGGTTCAAGGGCATCTTCCTACGTCGAAAACAGGCATGAGAAACCCAGAAGATGGTACACCGTGTGATCGGGAAAGGTTTCTAAAACGCACCTCATTTCTCATCTCCTTTGCTCGGGTTCGCCATTCCAGCCGATTTACTAGCCGTCTCCCTCCTTGGAGAATCAGCACCTTTAACCTCCTGTTCCGTACAGGTTGCAATTTGTCCTGAGGATGAACGGGAAGAGGGGGAACCAATGAGAGACTAGCTCTAGGTGTTGGGACAGGCACAGGTCACTCTATTTTCCCATCAGGAAGAAGAATTAAGCACAAGCTCAGCCTGCCCCCCAGAACCAGAAGAGGGCCTGAAGCAATCCTGCGCTTTGGCGGCCAGCTCCCAAAAAAGCGAGTTGAAAAATGGAGCTCAGGGGCACTGCAATTCACAAACCTGCACAGTTTTAAATGATACCTCTCGTCCACAAATATACTAAGGGAAGGCAACGAAGAGGCTTTGAAAGCAAGGCAGAATTGCAGGAAACAGATTTCAGGAGGTAGATTCGAATCGCCTTGAAAGCACATGAAAAGCGGCAAAACGTGGACAATGATGCCCTTGGCCAAAAAGGGCGTATGCGTTTTTTCCTGAATATATTCAGGAAAAAACGCATACGCCCTTTTTGGCCAACCAAGCAACCTGGAAAGGCCAATCAGCGCTCCAAAGAAGTCTCGCTTCCCAGCGGGCAAAAGGGCCATGCGGAAAAAAGTGTCCAAACCAGAAATGCAGGACCGGCCATGGAGAAATGGGAGCCTTGCTACGCTGATGGGTGGGATGTAAATTGCCAACAGCCACTCTGGAGAAGTGTACGGTGTGTTCTGAAACATCTAAAAAACACAGCTTGGAGAGCATAGGGCACTTCCACTCATGGGCGTATAAATTGGGAAAACTAAAAATCAGCAAGACACAGGCACCCCAAAGTTTAGGGCTGCTCTGTTGACAAGAACCCCCACTTCATTACACCTTAAATATCCTAGGAAAGAGAAAAATGGATAAAGAAGTTGGGGTCCTCATGTACAATGGAATATCACTCAGCCATGAAATCAACGTCATAAGGCTAGTAGCAGCACGATGAGTGGATTTAGGTACGAAGATTCTAAGTGAAATAAGTCACACAGAAAAAGACACTTATCATAAGATATCACTTAGAGAGGGAATGTAAAAACCGCTACACTTGAACTGAATTGCAAAACAGAACAGAGTCACACGTTTAGGAAACACACTATGGCTGCTGAACGGGAAAGGTGAGGTGGGGTGATGCATAAAACAAGGGTTTCAAATTAGCTCCGATACCGTTCCATAAACCCAATATGTAAGAGACAAGACCTATTCCTTTTTCAGTGAACTGGACTCAACACCCCCTATTCACCGCACAAGAATATATCTGACTAGTAAGAATCTTCAAACCTATGTATTGATATCTCTCCGTAAATGAGTCAAGGGGGTGTAAAGCGGCATAAAAGAAGCCGTGAAAAGCAGCTAAACCCCAATATATAAATAAATTACTTTTCAAAACCCGTGAAACAAAGACAGTGAAAGAGAGAGAAATTCTTACAAAATTCGTTCAGGGGCTGTGATGCAACCTGGATTGACCATATCTAGACCCACAGCTGATTGAGACATAAGGGTGGACACTCTTGGGGCTGAGAGGTTCGGTGAGGTTGGGTGAGCCAACGCAGACCCTTTCAAGTAATACTGCATGGTACCCATCCCATGGGTCCCAAATCTCCAGGTTCAAGGGCATCTTCCTACGTCGAAAACAGGCATGAGAAACCCAGAAGATGGTACACCGTGTGATCGGGAAAGGTTTCTAAAACGCACCTCATTTCTCATCTCCTTTGCTCGGGTTCGCCATTCCAGCCGATTTACTAGCCGTCTCCCTCCTTGGAGAATCAGCACCTTTAACCTCCTGCTCCGTACAGGTTGCAATTTGTCCTGAGGATGAACGGGAAGAGGGGGAACCAATGAGAGACTAGCTCTAGGTGTTGGGACAGGCACAGGTCACTCTATTTTCCCATCAGGAAGAAGAATTAAGCACAAGCTCAGCCTGCCCCCCAGAACCAGAAGAGGGCCTGAAGCAATCCTGCGCTTTGGCGGCCAGCTCCCAAAAAAGCGAGTTGAAAAATGGAGCTCAGGGGCACTGCAATTCACAAACCTGCACAGTTTTAAATGATACCTCTCGTCCACAAATATACTAAGGGAAGGCAACGAAGAGGCTTTGAAAGCAAGGCAGAATTGCAGGAAACAGATTTCAGGAGGTAGATTCGAATCGCCTTGAAAGCACATGAAAAGCGGCAAAACGTGGACAATGATGCCCTTGGCCAAAAAGGGCGTATGCGTTTTTTCCTGAATATATTCAGGAAAAAACGCATACGCCCTTTTTGGCCAACCAAGCAACCTGGAAAGGCCAATCAGCGCTCCAAAGAAGTCTCGCTTCCCAGCGGGCAAAAGGGCCATGCGGAAAAAAGTGTCCAAACCAGAAATGCAGGACCGGCCATGGAGAAATGGGAGCCTTGCTACGCTGATGGGTGGGATGTAAATTGCCAACAGCCACTCTGGAGAAGTGTCCGGTGTGTTCTGAAACATCTAAAAAACACAGCTTGGAGAGCATAGGGCACTTCCACTCATGGGCGTATAAATTGGGAAAACTAAAAATCAGCAAGACACAGGCACCCCAAAGTTTAGGGCTGCTCTGTTGACAAGAACCCCCACTTCATTACACCTTAAATATCCTAGGAAAGAGAAAAATGGATAAAGAAGTTGGGGTCCTCATGTACAATGGAATATCACTCAGCCATGAAATCAACGTCATAAGGCTAGTAGCAGCACGATGAGTGGATTTAGGTACGAAGATTCTAAGTGAAATAAGTCACACAGAAAAAGACACTTATCATAAGATATCACTTAGAGAGGGAATGTAAAAACCGCTACACTTGAACTGAATTGCAAAACAGAACAGAGTCACACGTTTAGGAAACACACTATGGCTGCTGAACGGGAAAGGTGAGGTGGGGTGATGCATAAAACAAGGGTTTCAAATTAGCTCCGATACCGTTCCATAAACCCAATATGTAAGAGACAAGACCTATTCCTTTTTCAGTGAACTGGACTCAACACCCCCTATTCACCGCACAAGAATATATCTGACTAGTAAGAATCTTCAAACCTATGTATTGATATCTCTCCGTAAGTGAGTCAAGGGGGTGTAAAGCGGCATAAAAGAAGCCGTGAAAAGCAGCTAAACCCCAATATATAAATAAATTACTTTTCAAAACCCGTGAAACAAAGACAGTGAAAGAGAGAGAAATTCTTACAAAATTCGTTCAGGGGCTGTGATGCAACCTGGATTGACCATATCTAGACCCACAGCTGATTGAGACATAAGGGTGGACACTCTTGGGGCTGAGAGGTTCGGTGAGGTTGGGTGAGCCAACGCAGACCCTTTCAAGTAATACTGCATGGTACCCATCCCATGGGTCCCAAATCTCCAGGTTCAAGGGCATCTTCCTACGTCGAAAACAGGCATGAGAAACCCAGAAGATGGTACACCGTGTGATCGGGAAAGGTTTCTAAAACGCACCTCATTTCTCATCTCCTTTGCTCGGGTTCGCCATTCCAGCCGATTTACTAGCCGTCTCCCTCCTTGGAGAATCAGCACCTTTAACCTCCTGTTCCGTACAGGTTGCAATTTGTCCTGAGGATGAACGGGAAGAGGGGGAACCAATGAGAGACTAGCTCTAGGTGTTGGGACAGGCACAGGTCACTCTATTTTCCCATCAGGAAGAAGAATTAAGCACAAGCTCAGCCTGCCCCCCAGAACCAGAAGAGGGCCTGAAGCAATCCTGCGCTTTGGCGGCCAGCTCCCAAAAAAGCGAGTTGAAAAATGGAGCTCAGGGGCACTGCAATTCACAAACCTGCACAGTTTTAAATGATACCTCTCGTCCACAAATATACTAAGGGAAGGCAACGAAGAGGCTTTGAAAGCAAGGCAGAATTGCAGGAAACAGATTTCAGGAGGTAGATTCGAATCGCCTTGAAAGCACATGAAAAGCGGCAAAACGTGGACAATGATGCCCTTGGCCAAAAAGGGCGTATGCGTTTTTTCCTGAATATATTCAGGAAAAAACGCATACGCCCTTTTTGGCCAACCAAGCAACCTGGAAAGGCCAATCAGCGCTCCAAAGAAGTCTCGCTTCCCAGCGGGCAAAAGGGCCATGCGGAAAAAAGTGTCCAAACCAGAAATGCAGGACCGGCCATGGAGAAATGGGAGCCTTGCTACGCTGATGGGTGGGATGTAAATTGCCAACAGCCACTCTGGAGAAGTGTACGGTGTGTTCTGAAACATCTAAAAAACACAGCTTGGAGAGCATAGGGCACTTCCACTCATGGGCGTATAAATTGGGAAAACTAAAAATCAGCAAGACACAGGCACCCCAAAGTTTAGGGCTGCTCTGTTGACAAGAACCCCCACTTCATTACACCTTAAATATCCTAGGAAAGAGAAAAATGGATAAAGAAGTTGGGGTCCTCATGTACAATGGAATATCACTCAGCCATGAAATCAACGTCATAAGGCTAGTAGCAGCACGATGAGTGGATTTAGGTACGAAGATTCTAAGTGAAATAAGTCACACAGAAAAAGACACTTATCATAAGATATCACTTAGAGAGGGAATGTAAAAACCGCTACACTTGAACTGAATTGCAAAACAGAACAGAGTCACACGTTTAGGAAACACACTATGGCTGCTGAACGGGAAAGGTGAGGTGGGGTGATGCATAAAACAAGGGTTTCAAATTAGCTCCGATACCGTTCCATAAACCCAATATGTAAGAGACAAGACCTATTCCTTTTTCAGTGAACTGGACTCAACACCCCCTATTCACCGCACAAGAATATATCTGACTAGTAAGAATCTTCAAACCTATGTATTGATATCTCTCCGTAAGTGAGTCAAGGGGGTGTAAAGCGGCATAAACACAGCCGTGAAAAGCAGCTAAACCCCAATATATAAATAAATTACTTTTCAAAACCCGTGAAACAAAGACAGTGAAAGAGAGAGAAATTCTTACAAAATTCGTTCAGGGGCTGTGATGCAACCTGGATTGACCATATCTAGACCCACAGCTGATTGAGACATAAGGGTGGACACTCTTGGGGCTGAGAGGTTCGGTGAGGTTGGGTGAGCCAACGCAGACCCTTTCAAGTAATACTGCATGGTACCCATCCCATGGGTCCCAAATCTCCAGGTTCAAGGGCATCTTCCTACGTCGAAAACAGGCATGAGAAACCCAGAAGATGGTACACCGTGTGATCGGGAAAGGTTTCTAAAACGCACCTCATTTCTCATCTCCTTTGCTCGGGTTCGCCATTCCAGCCGATTTACTAGCCGTCTCCCTCCTTGGAGAATCAGCACCTTTAACCTCCTGTTCCGTACAGGTTGCAATTTGTCCTGAGGATGAACGGGAAGAGGGGGAACCAATGAGAGACTAGCTCTAGGTGTTGGGACAGGCACAGGTCACTCTATTTTCCCATCAGGAAGAAGAATTAAGCACAAGCTCAGCCTGCCCCCCAGAACCAGAAGAGGGCCTGAAGCAATCCTGCGCTTTGGCGGCCAGCTCCCAAAAAAGCGAGTTGAAAAATGGAGCTCAGGGGCACTGCAATTCACAAACCTGCACAGTTTTAAATGATACCTCTCGTCCACAAATATACTAAGGGAAGGCAACGAAGAGGCTTTGAAAGCAAGGCAGAATTGCAGGAAACAGATTTCAGGAGGTAGATTCGAATCGCCTTGAAAGCACATGAAAAGCGGCAAAACGTGGACAATGATGCCCTTGGCCAAAAAGGGCGTATGCGTTTTTTCCTGAATATATTCAGGAAAAAACGCATACGCCCTTTTTGGCCAACCAAGCAACCTGGAAAGGCCAATCAGCGCTCCAAAGAAGTCTCGCTTCCCAGCGGGCAAAAGGGCCATGCGGAAAAAAGTGTCCAAACCAGAAATGCAGGACCGGCCATGGAGAAATGGGAGCCTTGCTACGCTGATGGGTGGGATGTAAATTGCCAACAGCCACTCTGGAGAAGTGTACGGTGTGTTCTGAAACATCTAAAAAACACAGCTTGGAGAGCATAGGGCACTTCCACTCATGGGCGTATAAATTGGGAAAACTAAAAATCAGCAAGACACAGGCACCCCAAAGTTTAGGGCTGCTCTGTTGACAAGAACCCCCACTTCATTACACCTTAAATATCCTAGGAAAGAGAAAAATGGATAAAGAAGTTGGGGTCCTCATGTACAATGGAATATCACTCAGCCATGAAATCAACGTCATAAGGCTAGTAGCAGCACGATGAGTGGATTTAGGTACGAAGATTCTAAGTGAAATAAGTCACACAGAAAAAGACACTTATCATAAGATATCACTTAGAGAGGGAATGTAAAAACCGCTACACTTGAACTGAATTGCAAAACAGAACAGAGTCCCACGTTTAGGAAACACACTATGGCTGCTGAACGGGAAAGGTGAGGTGGGGTGATGCATAAAACAAGGGTTTCAAATTAGCTCCGATACCGTTCCATAAACCCAATATGTAAGAGACAAGACCTATTCCTTTTTCAGTGAACTGGACTCAACACCCCCTATTCACCGCACAAGAATATATCTGACTAGTAAGAATCTTCAAACCTATGTATTGATATCTCTCCGTAAGTGAGTCAAGGGGGTGTAAAGCGGCATAAAAGAAGCCGTGAAAAGCAGCTAAACCCCAATATATAAATAAATTACTTTTCAAAACCCGTGAAACAAAGACAGTGAAAGAGAGAGAAATTCTTACAAAATTCGTTCAGGGGCTGTGATGCAACCTGGATTGACCATATCTAGACCCACAGCTGATTGAGACATAAGGGTGGACACTCTTGGGGCTGAGAGGTTCGGTGAGGTTGGGTGAGCCAACGCAGACCCTTTCAAGTAATACTGCATGGTACCCATCCCATGGGTCCCAAATCTCCAGGTTCAAGGGCATCTTCCTACGTCGAAAACAGGCATGAGAAACCCAGAAGATGGTACACCGTGTGATCGGGAAAGGTTTCTAAAACGCACCTCATTTCTCATCTCCTTTGCTCGGGTTCGCCATTCCAGCCGATTTACTAGCCGTCTCCCTCCTTGGAGAATCAGCACCTTTAACCTCCTGTTCCGTACAGGTTGCAATTTGTCCTGAGGATGAACGGGAAGAGGGGGAACCAATGAGAGACTAGCTCTAGGTGTTGGGACAGGCACAGGTCACTCTATTTTCCCATCAGGAAGAAGAATTAAGCACAAGCTCAGCCTGCCCCCCAGAACCAGAAGAGGGCCTGAAGCAATCCTGCGCTTTGGCGGCCAGCTCCCAAAAAAGCGAGTTGAAAAATGGAGCTCAGGGGCACTGCAATTCACAAACCTGCACAGTTTTAAATGATACCTCTCGTCCACAAATATACTAAGGGAAGGCAACGAAGAGGCTTTGAAAGCAAGGCAGAATTGCAGGAAACAGATTTCAGGAGGTAGATTCGAATCGCCTTGAAAGCACATGAAAAGCGGCAAAACGTGGACAATGATGCCCTTGGCCAAAAAGGGCGTATGCGTTTTTTCCTGAATATATTCAGGAAAAAACGCATACGCCCTTTTTGGCCAACCAAGCAACCTGGAAAGGCCAATCAGCGCTCCAAAGAAGTCTCGCTTCCCAGCGGGCAAAAGGGCCATGCGGAAAAAAGTGTCCAAACCAGAAATGCAGGACCGGCCATGGAGAAATGGGAGCCTTGCTACGCTGATGGGTGGGATGTAAATTGCCAACAGCCACTCTGGAGAAGTGTCCGGTGTGTTCTGAAACATCTAAAAAACACAGCTTGGAGAGCATAGGGCACTTCCACTCATGGGCGTATAAATTGGGAAAACTAAAAATCAGCAAGACACAGGCACCCCAAAGTTTAGGGCTGCTCTGTTGACAAGAACCCCCACTTCATTACACCTTAAATATCCTAGGAAAGAGAAAAATGGATAAAGAAGTTGGGGTCCTCATGTACAATGGAATATCACTCAGCCATGAAATCAACGTCATAAGGCTAGTAGCAGCACGATGAGTGGATTTAGGTACGAAGATTCTAAGTGAAATAAGTCACACAGAAAAAGACACTTATCATAAGATATCACTTAGAGAGGGAATGTAAAAACCGCTACACTTGAACTGAATTGCAAAACAGAACAGAGTCCCACGTTTAGGAAACACACTATGGCTGCTGAACGGGAAAGGTGAGGTGGGGTGATGCATAAAACAAGGGTTTCAAATTAGCTCCGATACCGTTCCATAAACCCGATATGTAAGAGACAAGACCTATTCCTTTTTCAGTGAACTGGACTCAACACCCCCTATTCACCGCACAAGAATATATCTGACTAGTAAGAATCTTCAAACCTATGTATTGATATCTCTCTGTAAGTGAGTCAAGGGGGTGTAAAGTGGCATAAACACAGCCGTGAAAAGCAGCTAAACCCCATTATAAAAATAAATTACTTTTCAAAACCCGTGAAACAAAGACAGTGAAAGAGAGAGAAATTCTTACAAAATTCGTTCAGGGGCTGTGATGCAACCTGGATTGACCATATCTAGACCCACAGCTGATTGAGACATAAGGGTGGACACTCTTGGGGCTGAGAGGTTCGGTGAGGTTGGGTGAGCCAACGCAGACCCTTTCAAGTAATACTGCATGGTACCCATCCCATGGGTCCCAAATCTCCAGGTTCAAGGGCATCTTCCTACGTCGAAAACAGGCATGAGAAACCCAGAAGATGGTACACCGTGTGATCGGGAAAGGTTTCTAGAACGCACCTCATTTCTCATCTCCTTTGCTCGGGTTCGCCATTCCAGCCGATTTACTAGCCATCTCCCTCCTTGGAGAATCAGCACCTTTAACCTCCTGTTCCGTACAGGTTGCAATTTGTCCTGAGGATGAAGGGGAAGAGGGGGAACCAATGAGAGACTAGCTCTAGGTGTTGGGACAGGCACAGGTCACTCTATTTTCCCATCAGGAAGAAGAATTAAGCACAAGCTCAGCCTGCCCCCCAGAACCAGAAGAGGGCCTGAAGCAATCCTGCGCTTTTGCGGCCAGCTCCCAAAAAAGCGAGTTGAAAAATGGAGCTCAGGGGCACTGCAATTCACAAACCTGCAGAGTTTTAAATGATACCTCTCGTCCACAAATATATTAAGGGAAGGCAACGAAGAGGCTTTGAAAGCAAGGCAGAATTGCAGGAAACATATTTCAGGAGGTAGATTCGAATCGCCTTGAAAGCACATGAAAAGCGGCAAAACGTGGACAATGATGCCCTTGGCCAAAAAGGGCGTATGCGTTTTTTCCTGAATATATTCAGGAAAAAACGCATACGCCCTTTTTGGCCAACCAAGCAACCTGGAAAGGCCAATCAGCGCTCCAAAGAAGTCTCGCTTCCCAGCGGGCAAAAGGGCCATGCGGAAAAAAGTGTCCAAACCAGAAATGAAGGACCGGCCATGGAGAAATGGGAGCCTTGCTACGCTGATGGGTGGGACGTAAATTGCCAACAGCCACTCTGGAGAAGTGTACGGTGTGTTCTGAAACATCTAAAAAACACAGCTTGGAGAGCATAGGGCACTTCCACTCATGGGCGTATAAATTGGGAAAACTAAAAATCAGCAAGACACAGGCACCCCAAAGTTTAGGGCTGCTCTGTGGAGAAGAACCCCCACTTCATTACACCTTAAATATCCTAGGAAAGAGAAAAATGGATAAAGAAGTTGTGGTCCTCATGTACAATGGAATATCACTCAGCCATGAAATCAACGTCATAAGGCTAGTAGCAGCACGATGAGTGGATTTAGGTACGACGATTCTAAGTGAAATAAGTCACACAGAAAAAGACACTTATCATAAGATATCACTTCTAGAGGGAATGTAAAAACCGCTACACTTGAACTGAATTGCAAAACAGAACAGAGTCCCACGTTTAGGAAACACACTATGGCTGCTGAACGGGAAAGGTGAGGTGGGGTGATGCATAAAACAAGGGTTTCAAATTAGCTCCGATACCGTTCCATAAACCCAATATGTAAGATACAAGACCTATTCCTTTTTCAGTGAACTGGACTCAACACCCCCTATTCACCGCACAAGAATATATCTGACTAGTAAGAATCTTCAAACCTATGTATTGATATCTCTCTGTAAGTGAGTCAAGGGGGTGTAAAGCGGCATAAACACAGCCGTGAAAAGCAGCTAAACCCCATTATAAAACTAAATTACTTTTCAAAACCCGTGAAACAAAGACAGTGAAAGAGAGAGAAATTCTTACAAAATTCGTTCAGGGGCTGTGATGCAACCTGGATTGACCATATCTAGACCCACAGCTGATTGAGACATAAGGGTGGACACTCTTGGGGCTGAGAGGTTCGGTGAGGTTGGGTGAGCCAACGCAGACCCTTTCAAGTAATACTGCATGGTACCCATCCCATGGGTCCCAAATCTCCAGGTTCAAGGGCATCTTCCTACGTCGAAAACAGGCATGAGAAACCCAGAAGATGGTACACCGTGTGATCGGGAAAGGTTTCTAAAACGCACCTCATTTCTCATCTCCTTTGCTCGGGTTCGCCATTCCAGCCGATTTACTAGCCATCTCCCTCCTTGGAGAATCAGCACCTTTAACCTCCTGTTCCGTACACGTTGCAATTTGTCCTGAGGATGAACGGGAAGAGGGGGAACCAATGAGAGACTAGCTCTAGGTGTTGGGACAGGCACAGGTCACTCTATTTTCCCATCAGGAAGAAGAATTAAGCACAAGCTCAGCCTGCCCCCCAGAACCAGAAGAGGGCCTGAAGCAATCCTGCGCTTTTGCGGCCAGCTCCCAAAAAAGCGAGTTGAAAAATGGAGCTCAGGGGCACTGCAATTCACAAACCTGCAGAGTTTTAAATGATACCTCTCGTCCACAAATATATTAAGGGAAGGCAACGAAGAGGCTTTGAAAGCAAGGCAGAATTGCAGGAAACAGATTTCAGGAGGTAGATTCGAATCGCCTTGAAAGCACATGAAAAGCGGCAAAACGTGGACAATGATGCCCTTGGCCAAAAAGGGCGTATGCGTTTTTTCCTGAATATATTCAGGAAAAAACGCATACGCCCTTTTTGGCCAACCAAGCAACCTGGAAAGGCCAATCAGCGCTCCAAAGAAGTCTCGCTTCCCAGCGGGCAAAAGGGCCATGCGGAAAAAAGTGTCCAAACCAGAAATGCAGGACCGGCCATGGAGAAATGGGAGCCTTGCTACGCTGATGGGTGGGATGTAAATTGCCAACAGCCACTCTGGAGAAGTGTACGGTGTGTTCTGAAACATCTAAAAAACACAGCTTGGAGAGCATAGGGCACTTCCACTCATGGGCGTATAAATTGGGAAAACTAAAAATCAGCAAGACACAGGCACCCCAAAGTTTAGGGCTGCTCTGTGGACAAGAACCCCCACTTCATTACACCTTAAATATCCTAGGAAAGAGAAAAATGGATAAAGAAGTTGTGGTCCTCATGTACAATGGAATATCACTCAGCCATGAAATCCACGTCATAAGGCTAGTAGCAGCACGATGAGTGGATTTAGGTACGAAGATTCTAAGTGAAATAAGTCACACAGAAAAAGACACTTATCATAAGATATCACTTAGAGAGGGAATGTAAAAACCGCTACACTTGAACTGAATTGCAAAACAGAACAGAGTCCCACGTTTAGGAAACACACTATGGCTGCTGAACGGGAAAGGTGAGGTGGGGTGATGCATAAAACAAGGGTTTCAAATTAGCTCCGATACCGTTCCATAAACCCAATATGTAAGAGACAAGACCTATTCCTTTTTCAGTGAACTGGACTCAACACCCCCTATTCACCGCACAAGAATATATCTGACTAGTAAAAATCTTCAAACCTATGTATTGATATATCTCTGTAAGTGAGTCAAGGGGGTGTAAAGCGGCATAAACACAGCCGTGAAAAGCAGCTAAACCCCATTATAAAAATAAATTACTTTTCAAAACCCGTGATACAAAGACAGTGAAAGAGAGAGAAATTCTTACAAAATTCGTTCAGGGGCTGTGATGCAACCTGGATTGACCATATCTAGACCCACAGCTGATTGAGACATAAGGGTGGACACTCTTGGGGCTGAGAGGTTCGGTGAGGTTGGGTGAGCCAACGTAGACCCTTTCAAGTAATACTGCATGGTACCCATCCCATGGGTCCCAAATCTCCAGGTTCAAGGGCATCTTCCTACGTCGAAAACAGGCATGAGAAACCCAGAAGATGGTACACCGTGTGATCGGGAAAGGTTTCTAAAACGCACCTCATTTCTCATCTCCTTTGCTCGGGTTCGCCATTCCAGCCGATTTACTAGCCGTCTCCCTCCTTGGAGAATCAGCACCTTTAACCTCCTGTTCCGTACAGGTTGCAATTTGTCCTGAGGATGAACGGGAAGAGGGGGAACCAATGAGAGACTAGCTCTAGGTGTTGGGACAGGCACAGGTCACTCTATTTTCCCATCAGGAAGAAGAATTAAGCACAAGCTCAGCCTGCCCCCCAGAACCAGAAGAGGGCCTGAAGCAATCCTGCGCTTTTGCGGCCAGCTCCCAAAAAAGCGAGTTGAAAAATGGAGCTCAGGGGCACTGCAATTCACAAACCTGCACAGTTTTAAATGATACCTCTCGTCCACAAATATACTAAGGGAAGGCAACGAAGAGGCTTTGAAAGCAAGGCAGAATTGCAGGAAACAGATTTCAGGAGGTAGATTCGAATCGCCTTGAAAGCACATGAAAAGCGGCAAAACGTGGACAATGATGCCCTTGGCCAAAAAGGGCGTATGCGTTTTTTCCTGAATATATTCAGGAAAAAACGCATACGCCCTTTTTGGCCAACCAAGCAACCTGGAAAGGCCAATCAGCGCTCCAAAGAAGTCTCGCTTCCCAGCGGGCAAAAGGGCCATGCGGAAAAAAGTGTCCAAACCAGAAATGCAGGACCGGCCATGGAGAAATGGGAGCCTTGCTACGCTGATGGGTGGGATGTAAATTGCCAACAGCCACTCTGGAGAAGTGTACGGTGTGTTCTGAAACATCTAAAAAACACAGCTTGGAGAGCATAGGGCACTTCCACTCATGGCCGTATAAATTGGGAAAACTAAAAATCAGCAAGACACAGGCACCCCAAAGTTTAGGGCTGCTCTGTTGACAAGAACCCCCACTTCATTACACCTTAAATATCCTAGGAAAGAGAAAAATGGATAAAGAAGTTGTGGTCCTCATGTACAATGGAATATCACTCAGCCATGAAATCCACGTCATAAGGCTAGTAGCAGCACGATGAGTGGATTTAGGTACGACGATTCTAAGTGAAATAAGTCACACAGAAAAGACACTTATCATAAGATATCACTTAGAGAGGGAATGTAAAAACCGCTACACTTGAACTGAATTGCAAAACAGAACAGAGTCACACGTTTAGGAAACACACTATGGCTGCTGAACGGGAAAGGTGAGGTGGGGTGATGCATAAAACAAGGGTTTCAAATTAGCTCCGATACCGTTCCATAAACCCAATATGTAAGAGACAAGACCTATTCCTTTTTCAGTGAACTGGACTCAACACCCCCTATTCACCGCACAAGAATATATCTGACTAGTAAGAATCTTCAAACCTATGTATTGATATCTCTCTGTAAGTGAGTCAAGGGGGTGTAAAGCGGCATAAACACAGCCGTGAAAAGCAGCTAAACCCCATTATAAAAATAAATTACTTTTCAAAACCCGTGAAACAAAGACAGTGAAAGAGAGAGAAATTCTTACAAAATTCGTTCAGGGGCTGTGATGCAACCTGGATTGACCATATCTAGACCCACAGCTGATTGAGACATAAGGGTGGACACTCTTGGGGCTGAGAGGTTCGGTGAGGTTGGGTGAGCCAACGTAGACCCTTTCAAGTAATACTGCATGGTACCCATCCCATGGGTCCCAAATCTCCAGGTTCAAGGGCATCTTCCTACGTCGAAAACAGGCATGAGAAACCCAGAAGATGGTACACCGTGTGATCGGGAAAGGTTTCTAAAACGCACCTCATTTCTCATCTCCTTTGCTCGGGTTCGCCATTCCAGCCGATTTACTAGCCGTCTCCCTCCTTGGGGAATCAGCACCTTTAACCTCCTGTTCCGTACAGGTTGCAATTTGTCCTGAGGATGAACGGGAAGAGGGGGAACCAATGAGAGACTAGCTCTAGGTGTTGGGACAGGCACAGGTCACTCTATTTTCCCATCAGGAAGAAGAATTAAGCACAAGCTCAGCCTGCCCCCCAGAACCAGAAGAGGGCCTGAAGCAATCCTGCGCTTTTGCGGCCAGCTCCCAAAAAAGCGAGTTGAAAAATGGAGCTCAGGGGCACTGCAATTCACAAACCTGCAGAGTTTTAAATGATACCTCTCGTCCACAAATATACTAAGGGAAGGCAACGAAGAGGCTTTGAAAGCAAGGCAGAATTGCAGGAAACAGATTTCAGGAGGTAGATTCGAATCGCCTTGAAAGCACATGAAAAGCGGCAAAACGTGGACAATGATGCCCTTGGCCAAAAAGGGCGTATGCGTTTTTTCCTGAATATATTCAGGAAAAAACGCATACGCCCTTTTTGGCCAACCAAGCAACCTGGAAAGGCCAATCAGCGCTCCAAAGAAGTCTCGCTTCCCAGCGGGCAAAAGGGCCATGCGGAAAAAAGTGTCCAAACCAGAAATGCAGGACCGGCCATGGAGAAATGGGAGCCTTGCTACGCTGATGGGTGGGATGTAAATTGCCAACAGCCACTCTGGAGAAGTGTACGGTGTGTTCTGAAACATCTAAAAAACACAGCTTGGAGAGCATAGGGCACTTCCACTCATGGGCGTATAAATTGGGAAAACTAAAAATCAGCAAGACACAGGCACCCCAAAGTTTAGGGCTGCTCTGTTGACAAGAACCCCCACTTCATTACACCTTAAATATCCTAGGAAAGAGAAAAATGGATAAAGAAGTTGGGGTCCTCATGTACAATGGAATATCACTCAGCCATGAAATCCACGTCATAAGGCTAGTAGCAGCACGATGAGTGGATTTAGGTACGACGATTCTAAGTGAAATAAGTCACACAGAAAAGACACTTATCATAAGATATCACTTAGAGAGGGAATGTAAAAACCGCTACACTTGAACTGAATTGCAAAACAGAACAGAGTCACACGTTTAGGAAACACACTATGGCTGCTGAACGGGAAAGGTGAGGTGGGGTGATGCATAAAACAAGGGTTTCAAATTAGCTCCGATACCGTTCCATAAACCCAATATGTAAGAGACAAGACCTATTCCTTTTTCAGTGAACTGGACTCAACACCCCCTATTCACCGCACAAGAATATATCTGACTAGTAAGAATCTTCAAACCTATGTATTGATATCTCTCCGTAAGTGAGTCAAGGGGGTGTAAAGCGGCATAAACACAGCCGTGAAAAGCAGCTAAACCCCATTATAAAAATAAATTACTTTTCAAAACCCGTGAAACAAAGACAGTGAAAGAGAGAGAAATTCTTACAAAATTCGTTCAGGGGCTGTGATGCAACCTGGATTGACCATATCTAGACCCACAGCTGATTGAGACATAAGGGTGGACACTCTTGGGGCTGAGAGGTTCGGTGAGGTTGGGTGAGCCAACGCAGACCCTTTCAAGTAATACTGCATGGTACCCATCCCATGGGTCCCAAATCTCCAGGTTCAAGGGCATCTTCCTACGTCGAAAACAGGCATGAGAAACCCAGAAGATGGTACACCGTGTGATCGGGAAAGGTTTCTAAAACGCACCTCATTTCTCATCTCCTTTGCTCGGGTTCGCCATTCCAGCCGATTTACTAGCCATCTCCCTCCTTGGAGAATCAGCACCTTTAACCTCCTGTTCCGTACAGGTTGCAATTTGTCCTGAGGATGAAGGGGAAGAGGGGGAACCAATGAGAGACTAGCTCTAGGTGTTGGGACAGGCACAGGTCACTCTATTTTCCCATCAGGAAGAAGAATTAAGCACAAGCTCAGCCTGCCCCCCAGAACCAGAAGAGTGCCTGAAGCAATCCTGCGCTTTGGTGGCCATCTCCCAAAAAAGCGAGTTGAAAAATGGAGCTCAGGGGCACTGCAATTCACAAACCTCCAGAGTTTTAAATGATACCTCTCGTCCACAAATATATTAAGGGAAGGCAACGAAGAGGCTTTGAAAGCAAGGCAGAATTGCAGGAAACAGATTTCAGGAGGTAGATTCGAATCGCCTTGAAAGCACATGAAAAGCGGCAAAACGTGGACAATGATGCCCTTGGCCAAAAAGGGCGTATGCGTTTTTTCCTGAATATATTCAGGAAAAAACGCATACGCCCTTTTTGGCCAACCAAGCAACCTGGAAAGGCCAATCAGCGCTCCAAAGAAGTCTCGCTTCCCAGCGGGCAAAAGGGCCATGCGGAAAAAAGTGTCCAAACCAGAAATGCAGGACCGGCCATGGAGAAATGGGAGCCTTGCTACGCTGATGGGTGGGATGTAAATTGCCAACAGCCACTCTGGAGAAGTGTACGGTGTGTTCTGAAACATCTAAAAAACACAGCTTGGAGAGCATAGGGCACTTCCACTCATGGGCGTATAAATTGGGAAAACTAAAAATCAGCAAGACACAGGCACCCCAAAGTTTAGGGCTGCTCTGTTGACAAGAACCCCCACTTCATTACACCTTAAATATCCTAGGAAAGAGAAAAATGGATAAAGAAGTTGGGGTCCTCATGTACAATGGAATATCACTCAGCCATGAAATCCACGTCATAAGGCTAGTAGCAGCACGATGAGTGGATTTAGGTACGAAGATTCTAAGTGAAATAAGTCACACAGAAAAAGACACTTATCATAAGATATCACTTAGAGAGGGAATGTAAAAACCGCTACACTTGAACTGAATTGCAAAACAGAACAGAGTCACACGTTTAGGAAACACACTATGGCTGCTGAACGGGAAAGGTGAGGTGGGGTGATGCATAAAACAAGGGTTTCAAATTAGCTCCGATACCGTTCCATAAACCCAATATGTAAGATACAAGACCTATTCCTTTTTCAGTGAACTGGACTCAACACCCCCTATTCACCGCACAAGAATATATCTGACTAGTAAGAATCTTCAAACCTATGTATTGATATCTCTCCGTAAGTGAGTCAAGGGGGTGTAAAGCGGCATAAACACAGCCGTGAAAAGCAGCTAAACCCCATTATAAAAATAAATTACTTTTCAAAACCCGTGAAACAAAGACAGTGAAAGAGAGAGAAATTCTTACAAAATTCGTTCAGGGGCTGTGATGCAACCTGGATTGACCATATCTAGACCCACAGCTGATTGAGACATAAGGGTGGACACTCTTGGGGCTGAGAGGTTCGGTGAGGTTGGGTGAGCCAACGCAGACCCTTTCAAGTAATACTGCATGGTACCCATCCCATGGGTCCCAAATCTCCAGGTTCAAGGGCATCTTCCTACGTCGAAAACAGGCATGAGAAACCCAGAAGATGGTACACCGTGTGATCGGGAAAGGTTTCTAAAACGCACCTCATTTCTCATCTCCTTTGCTCGGGTTCGCCATTCCAGCCGATTTACTAGCCGTCTCCCTCCTTGGAGAATCAGCACCTTTAACCTCCTGTTCCGTACAGGTTGCAATTTGTCCTGAGGATGAACGGGAAGAGGGGGAACCAATGAGAGACTAGCTCTAGGTGTTGGGACAGGCACAGGTCACTCTATTTTCCCATCAGGAAGAAGAATTAAGCACAAGCTCAGCCTGCCCCCCAGAACCAGAAGAGGGCCTGAAGCAATCCTGCGCTTTTGCGGCCAGCTCCCAAAAAAGCGAGTTGAAAAATGGAGCTCAGGGGCACTGCAATTCACAAACCTGCACAGTTTTAAATGATACCTCTCGTCCACAAATATACTAAGGGAAGGCAACGAAGAGGCTTTGAAAGCAAGGCAGAATTGCAGGAAACAGATTTCAGGAGGTAGATTCGAATCGCCTTGAAAGCACATGAAAAGCGGCAAAACGTGGACAATGATGCCCTTGGCCAAAAAGGGCGTATGCGTTTTTTCCTGAATATATTCAGGAAAAAACGCATACGCCCTTTTTGGCCAACCAAGCAACCTGGAAAGGCCAATCAGCGCTCCAAAGAAGTCTCGCTTCCCAGCGGGCAAAAGGGCCATGCGGAAAAAAGTGTCCAAACCAGAAATGCAGGACCGGCCATGGAGAAATGGGAGCCTTGCTACGCTGATGGGTGGGATGTAAATTGCCAACAGCCACTCTGGAGAAGTGTACGGTGTGTTCTGAAACATCTAAAAAACACAGCTTGGAGAGCATAGGGCACTTCCACTCATGGGCGTATAAATTGGGAAAACTAAAAATCAGCAAGACACAGGCACCCCAAAGTTTAGGGCTGCTCTGTTGACAAGAACCCCCACTTCATTACACCTTAAATATCCTAGGAAAGAGAAAAATGGATAAAGAAGTTGGGGTCCTCATGTACAATGGAATATCACTCAGCCATGAAATCCACGTCATAAGGCTAGTAGCAGCACGATGAGTGGATTTAGGTACGACGATTCTAAGTGAAATAAGTCACACAGAAAAAGACACTTATCATAAGATATCACTTCTAGAGGGAATGTAAAAACCGCTACACTTGAACTGAATTGCAAAACAGAACAGAGTCACACGTTTAGGAAACACACTATGGCTGCTGAACGGGAAAGGTGAGGTGGGGTGATGCATAAAACAAGGGTTTCAAATTAGCTCCGATACCGTTCCATAAACCCAATATGTAAGAGACAAGACCTATTCCTTTTTCAGTGAACTGGACTCAACACCCCCTATTCACCGCACAAGAATATATCTGACTAGTAAGAATCTTCAAACCTATGTATTGATATCTCTCCGTAAGTGAGTCAAGGGGGTGTAAAGCGGCATAAACACAGCCGTGAAAAGCAGCTAAACCCCATTATAAAAATAAATTACTTTTCAAAACCCGTGAAACAAAGACAGTGAAAGAGAGAGAAATTCTTACAAAATTCGTTCAGGGGCTGTGATGCAACCTGGATTGACCATATCTAGACCCACAGCTGATTGAGACATAAGGGTGGACACTCTTGGGGCTGAGAGGTTCGGTGAGGTTGGGTGAGCCAACGCAGACCCTTTCAAGTAATACTGCATGGTACCCATCCCATGGGTCCCAAATCTCCAGGTTCAAGGGCATCTTCCTACGTCGAAAACAGGCATGAGAAACCCAGAAGATGGTACACCGTGTGATCGGGAAAGGTTTCTAAAACGCACCTCATTTCTCATCTCCTTTGCTCGGGTTCGCCATTCCAGCCGATTTACTAGCCGTCTCCCTCCTTGGAGAATCAGCACCTTTAACCTCCTGTTCCGTACAGGTTGCAATTTGTCCTGAGGATGAACGGGAAGAGGGGGAACCAATGAGAGACTAGCTCTAGGTGTTGGGACAGGCACAGGTCACTCTATTTTCCCATCAGGAAGAAGAATTAAGCACAAGCTCAGCCTGCCCCCCAGAACCAGAAGAGGGCCTGAAGCAATCCTGCGCTTTTGCGGCCAGCTCCCAAAAAAGCGAGTTGAAAAATGGAGCTCAGGGGCACTGCAATTCACAAACCTGCACAGTTTTAAATGATACCTCTCGTCCACAAATATACTAAGGGAAGGCAACGAAGAGGCTTTGAAAGCAAGGCAGAATTGCAGGAAACAGATTTCAGGAGGTAGATTCGAATCGCCTTGAAAGCACATGAAAAGCGGCAAAACGTGGACAATGATGCCCTTGGCCAAAAAGGGCGTATGCGTTTTTCCCTGAATATATTCAGGAAAAAACGCATACGCCCTTTTTGGCCAACCAAGCAACCTGGAAAGGCCAATCAGCGCTCCAAAGAAGTCTCGCTTCCCAGCGGGCAAAAGGGCCATGCGGAAAAAAGTGTCCAAACCAGAAATGCAGGACCGGCCATGGAGAAATGGGAGCCTTGCTACGCTGATGGGTGGGATGTAAATTGCCAACAGCCACTCTGGAGAAGTGTACGGTGTGTTCTGAAACATCTAAAAAACACAGCTTGGAGAGCATAGGGCACTTCCACTCATGGGCGTATAAATTGGGAAAACTAAAAATCAGCAAGACACAGGCACCCCAAAGTTTAGGGCTGCTCTGTTGACAAGAACCCCCACTTCATTACACCTTAAATATCCTAGGAAAGAGAAAAATGGATAAAGAAGTTGGGGTCCTCATGTACAATGGAATATCACTCAGCCATGAAATCAACGTCATAAGGCTAGTAGCAGCACGATGAGTGGATTTAGGTACGACGATTCTAAGTGAAATAAGTCACACAGAAAAAGACACTTATCATAAGATATCACTTCTAGAGGGAATGTAAAAACCGCTACACTTGAACTGAATTGCAAAACAGAACAGAGTCACACGTTTAGGAAACACACTATGGCTGCTGAACGGGAAAGGTGAGGTGGGGTGATGCATAAAACAAGGGTTTCAAATTAGCTCCGATACCGTTCCATAAACCCAATATGTAAGAGACAAGACCTATTCCTTTTTCAGTGAACTGGACTCAACACCCCCTATTCACCGCACAAGAATATATCTGACTAGTAAGAATCTTCAAACCTATGTATTGATATCTCTCCGTAAGTGAGTCAAGGGGGTGTAAAGCGGCATAAACACAGCCGTGAAAAGCAGCTAAACCCCATTATAAAAATAAATTACTTTTCAAAACCCGTGAAACAAAGACAGTGAAAGAGAGAGAAATTCTTACAAAATTCGTTCAGGGGCTGTGATGCAACCTGGATTGACCATATCTAGACCCACAGCTGATTGAGACATAAGGGTGGACACTCTTGGGGCTGAGAGGTTCGGTGAGGTTGGGTGAGCCAACGCAGACCCTTTCAAGTAATACTGCATGGTACCCATCCCATGGGTCCCAAATCTCCAGGTTCAAGGGCATCTTCCTACGTCGAAAACAGGCATGAGAAACCCAGAAGATGGTACACCGTGTGATCGGGAAAGGTTTCTAAAACGCACCTCATTTCTCATCTCCTTTGCTCGGGTTCGCCATTCCAGCCGATTTACTAGCCATCTCCCTCCTTGGAGAATCAGCACCTTTAACCTCCTGTTCCGTACAGGTTGCAATTTGTCCTGAGGATGAACGGGAAGAGGGGGAACCAATGAGAGACTAGCTCTAGGTGTTGGGACAGGCACAGGTCACTCTATTTTCCCATCAGGAAGAAGAATTAAGCACAAGCTCAGCCTGCCCCCCAGAACCAGAAGAGGGCCTGAAGCAATCCTGCGCTTTGGCGGCCAGCTCCCAAAAAAGCGAGTTGAAAAATGGAGCTCAGGGGCACTGCAATTCACAAACCTGCACAGTTTTAAATGATACCTCTCGTCCACAAATATACTAAGGGAAGGCAACGAAGAGGCTTTGAAAGCAAGGCAGAATTGCAGGAAACAGATTTCAGGAGGTAGATTCGAATCGCCTTGAAAGCACATGAAAAGCGGCAAAACGTGGACAATGATGCCCTTGGCCAAAAAGGGCGTATGCGTTTTTTCCTGAATATATTAAGGAAAAAACGCATACGCCCTTTTTGGCCAACCAAGCAACCTGGAAAGGCCAATCAGCGCTCCAAAGAAGTCTCGCTTCCCAGCGGGCAAAAGGGCCATGCGGAAAAAAGTGTCCAAACCAGAAATGCAGGACCGGCCATGGAGAAATGGGAGCCTTGCTACGCTGATGGGTGGGATGTAAATTGCCAACAGCCACTCTGGAGAAGTGTACGGTGTGTTCTGAAACATCTAAAAAACACAGCTTGGAGAGCATAGGGCACTTCCACTCATGGGCGTATAAATTGGGAAAACTAAAAATCAGCAAGACACAGGCACCCCAAAGTTTAGGGCTGCTCTGTTGACAAGAACCCCCACTTCATTACACCTTAAATATCCTAGGAAAGAGAAAAATGGATAAAGAAGTTGGGGTCCTCATGTACAATGGAATATCACTCAGCCATGAAATCAACGTCATAAGGCTAGTAGCAGCACGATGAGTGGATTTAGGTACGACGATTCTAAGTGAAATAAGTCACACAGAAAAAGACACTTATCATAAGATATCACTTCTAGAGGGAATGTAAAAACCGCTACACTTGAACTGAATTGCAAAACAGAACAGAGTCCCACGTTTAGGAAACACACTATGGCTGCTGAACGGGAAAGGTGAGGTGGGGTGATGCATAAAACAAGGGTTTCAAATTAGCTCCGATACCGTTCCATAAACCCAATATGTAAGAGACAAGACCTATTCCTTTTTCAGTGAACTGGACTCAACACCCCCTATTCACCGCACAAGAATATATCTGACTAGTAAGAATCTTCAAACCTATGTATTGATATCTCTCCGTAAGTGAGTCAAGGGGGTGTAAAGCGGCATAAACACAGCCGTAAAAAGCAGCTAAACCCCAATATAAAAATAAATTACTTTTCAAAACCCGTGAAACAAAGACAGTGAAACACAGAGAAATTCTTACAAAATTCGTTCAGGGGCTGTGATGCAACCTGGATTGACCATATCTAGACCCACAGCTGATTGAGACATAAGGGTGGACACTCTTGGGGCTGAGAGGTTCGGTGAGGTTGGGTGAGCCAACGCAGACCCTTTCAAGTAATACTGCATGGTACCCATCCCATAGGTCCCAAATCTCCAGGTTCAAGGGCATCTTCCTACGTCGAAAACAGGCATGAGAAACCCAGAAGATGGTACACCGTGTGATCGGGAAAGGTTTCTAAAACGCACCTCATTTCTCATCTCCTTTGCTCGGGTTCGCCATTCCAGCCGATTTACTAGCCATCTCCCTCCTTGGAGAATCAGCACCTTTAACCTCCTGTTCCGTACAGGTTGCAATTTGTCCTGAGGATGAACGGGAAGAGGGGGAACCAATGAGAGACTAGCTCTAGGTGTTGGGACAGGCACAGGTCACTCTATTTTCCCATCAGGAAGAAGAATTAAGCACAAGCTCAGCCTGCCCCCCAGAACCAGAAGAGGGCCTGAAGCAATCCTGCGCTTTGGCGGCCAGCTCCCAAAAAAGCGAGTTGAAAAATGGAGCTCAGGGGCACTGCAATTCACAAACCTGCACAGTTTTAAATGATACCTCTCGTCCACAAATATACTAAGGGAAGGCAACGAAGAGGCTTTGAAAGCAAGGCAGAATTGCAGGAAACAGATTTCAGGAGGTAGATTCGAATCGCCTTGAAAGCACATGAAAAGCGGCAAAACGTGGACAATGATGCCCTTGGCCAAAAAGGGCGTATGCGTTTTTTCCTGAATATATTCAGGAAAAAACGCATACGCCCTTTTTGGCCAACCAAGCAACCTGGAAAGGCCAATCAGCGCTCCAAAGAAGTCTCGCTTCCCAGCGGGCAAAAGGGCCATGCGGAAAAAAGTGTCCAAACCAGAAATGCAGGACCGGCCATGGAGAAATGGGAGCCTTGCTACGCTGATGGGTGGGATGTAAATTGCCAACAGCCACTCTGGAGAAGTGTACGGTGTGTTCTGAAACATCTAAAAAACACAGCTTGGAGAGCATAGGGCACTTCCACTCATGGGCGTATAAATTGGGAAAACTAAAAATCAGCAAGACACAGGCACCCCAAAGTTTAGGGCTGCTCTGTTGACAAGAACCCCCACTTCATTACACCTTAAATATCCTAGGAAAGAGAAAAATGGATAAAGAAGTTGGGGTCCTCATGTACAATGGAATATCACTCAGCCATGAAATCCACGTCATAAGGCTAGTAGCAGCACGATGAGTGGATTTAGGTACGACGATTCTAAGTGAAATAAGTCACACAGAAAAGACACTTATCATAAGATATCACTTAGAGAGGGAATGTAAAAACCGCTACACTTGAACTGAATTGCAAAACAGAACAGAGTCACACGTTTAGGAAACACACTATGGCTGCTGAACGGGAAAGGTGAGGTGGGGTGATGCATAAAACAAGGGTTTCAAATTAGCTCCGATACCGTTCCATAAACCCAATATGTAAGAGACAAGACCTATTCCTTTTTCAGTGAACTGGACTCAACACCCCCTATTCACCGCACAAGAATATATCTGACTAGTAAGAATCTTCAAACCTATGTATTGATATCTCTCCGTAAGTGAGTCAAGGGGGTGTAAAGCGGCATAAACACAGCCGTGAAAAGCAGCTAAACCCCATTATAAAAATAAATTACTTTTCAAAACCCGTGAAACAAAGACAGTGAAAGAGAGAGAAATTCTTACAAAATTCGTTCAGGGGCTGTGATGCAACCTGGATTGACCATATCTAGACCCACAGCTGAATGAGACATAAGGGTGGACACTCTTGGGGCTGAGAGGTTCGGTGAGGTTGGGTGAGCCAACGCAGACCCTTTCAAGTAATACTGCATGGTACCCATCCCATGGGTCCCAAATCTCCAGGTTCAAGGGCATCTTCCTACGTCGAAAACAGGCATGAGAAACCCAGAAGATGGTGCACCGTGTGATCGGGAAAGGTTTCTAAAACGCACCTCATTTCTCATCTCCTTTGCTCGGGTTCGCCATTCCAGCCGATTTACTAGCCGTCTCCCTCCTTGGAGAATCAGCACCTTTAACCTCCTGTTCCGTACAGGTTGCAATTTGTCCTGAGGATGAACGGGAAGAGGGGGAACCAATGAGAGACTAGCTCTAGGTGTTGGGACAGGCACAGGTCACTCTATTTTCCCATCAGGAAGAAGAATTAAGCACAAGCTCAGCCTGCCCCCCAGAACCAGAAGAGGGCCTGAAGCAATCCTGCGCTTTTGCGGCCAGCTCCCAAAAAAGCGAGTTGAAAAATGGAGCTCAGGGGCACTGCAATTCACAAACCTGCACAGTTTTAAATGATACCTCTCGTCCACAAATATACTAAGGGAAGGCAACGAAGAGGCTTTGAAAGCAAGGCAGAATTGCAGGAAACAGATTTCAGGAGGTAGATTCGAATCGCCTTGAAAGCACATGAAAAGCGGCAAAACGTGGACAATGATGCCCTTGGCCAAAAAGGGCGTATGCGTTTTTTCCTGAATATATTCAGGAAAAAACGCATACGCCCTTTTTGGCCAACCAAGCAACCTGGAAAGGCCAATCAGCGCTCCAAAGAAGTCTCGCTTCCCAGCGGGCAAAAGGGCCATGCGGAAAAAAGTGTCCAAACCAGAAATGCAGGACCGGCCATGGAGAAATGGGAGCCTTGCTACGCTGATGGGTGGGATGTAAATTGCCAACAGCCACTCTGGAGAAGTGTACGGTGTGTTCTGAAACATCTAAAAAACACAGCTTGGAGAGCATAGGGCACTTCCACTCATGGGCGTATAAATTGGGAAAACTAAAAATCAGCAAGACACAGGCACCCCAAAGTTTAGGGCTGCTCTGTTGACAAGAACCCCCACTTCATTACACCTTAAATATCCTAGGAAAGAGAAAAATGGATAAAGAAGTTGGGGTCCTCATGTACAATGGAATATCACTCAGCCATGAAATCCACGTCATAAGGCTAGTAGCAGCACGATGAGTGGATTTAGGTACGACGATTCTAATTGAAATAAGTCACACAGAAAAAGACACTTATCATAAGATATCACTTCTAGAGGGAATGTAAAAACCGCTACACTTGAACTGAATTGCAAAACAGAACAGAGTCACACGTTTAGGAAACACACTATGGCTGCTGAACGGGAAAGGTGAGGTGGGGTGATGCATAAAACAAGGGTTTCAAATTAGCTCCGATACCGTTCCATAAACCCAATATGTAAGAGACAAGACCTATTCCTTTTTCAGTGAACTGGACTCAACACCCCCTATTCACCGCACAAGAATATATCTGACTAGTAAGAATCTTCAAACCTATGTATTGATATCTCTCCGTAAGTGAGTCAAGGGGGTGTAAAGCGGCATAAACACAGCCGTGAAAAGCAGCTAAACCCCAATATAAAAATAAATTACTTTTCAAAACCCGTGAAACAAAGACAGTGAAAGAGAGAGAAATTCTTACAAAATTCGTTCAGGGGCTGTGATGCAACCTGGATTGACCATATCTAGACCCACAGCTGATTGAGACATAAGGGTGGACACTCTTGGGGCTGAGAGGTTCG
Source organism: Balaenoptera acutorostrata (assembly GCF_949987535.1). Classification (NCBI taxonomy): domain Eukaryota; kingdom Metazoa; phylum Chordata; class Mammalia; order Artiodactyla; family Balaenopteridae; genus Balaenoptera; species Balaenoptera acutorostrata. Next base: position 63,035 of record NW_026646617.1, read on the forward strand.
GTGAGGTTGGGTGAGCCAACGCAGACCCTTTCAAGTAATACTGCATGGTACCCATCCCATGGGTCCCAAATCTCCAGGTTCAAGGGCATCTTCCTACGTCGAAAACAGGCATGAGAAACCCAGAAGATGGTACAACGTGTGATCGGGAAAGGTTTCTAAAACGCACCTCATTTCTCATCTCCTTTGCTCGGGTTCGCCATTCCAGCCGATTTACTAGCCATCTCCCTCCTTGGAGAATCAGCACCTTTAACCTCCTGTTCCGTACAGGTTGCAATTTGTCCTGAGGATGAACGGGAAGAGGGGGAACCAATGAGAGACTAGCTCTAGGTGTTGGGACAGGCACAGGTCACTCTATTTTCCCATCAGGAAGAAGAATCAAGCACAAGCTCAGCCTGCCCCCCAGAACCAGAAGAGGGCCTGAAGCAATCCTGCGCTTTTGCGGCCAGCTCCCAAAAAAGCGAGTTGAAAAATGGAGCTCAGGGGCACTGCAATTCACAAACCTGCACAGTTTTAAATGATACCTCTCGTCCACAAATATACTAAGGGAAGGCAACGAAGAGGCTTTGAAAGCAAGGCAGAATTGCAGGAAACAGATTTCAGGAGGTAGATTCGAATCGCCTTGAAAGCACATGAAAAGCGGCAAAACGTGGACAATGATGCCCTTGGCCAAAAAGGGCGTATGCGTTTTTTCCTGAATATATTCAGGAAAAAACGCATACGCCCTTTTTGGCCAACCAAGCAACCTGGAAAGGCCAATCAGCGCTCCAAAGAAGTCTCGCTTCCCAGCGGGCAAAAGGGCCATGCGGAAAAAAGTGTCCAAACCAGAAATGCAGGACCGGCCATGGAGAAATGGGAGCCTTGCTACGCTGATGGGTGGGATGTAAATTGCCAACAGCCACTCTGGAGAAGTGTACGGTGTGTTCTGAAACATCTAAAAAACACAGCTTGGAGAGCATAGGGCACTTCCACTCATGGGCGTATAAATTGGGAAAACTAAAAATCAGCAAGACACAGGCACCCCAAAGTTTAGGGCTGCTCTGTTGACAAGAACCCCCACTTCATTACACCTTAAATATCCTAGGAAAGAGAAAAATGGATAAAGAAGTTGGGGTCCTCATGTACAATGGAATATCACTCAGCCATGAAATCCACGTCATAAGGCTAGTAGCAGCACGATGAGTGGATTTAGGTACGACGATTCTAAGTGAAATAAGTCACACAGAAAAGACACTTATCATAAGATATCACTTAGAGAGGGAATGTAAAAACCGCTACACTTGAACTGAATTGCAAAACAGAACAGAGTCACACGTTTAGGAAACACACTATGGCTGCTGAACGGGAAAGGTGAGGTGGGGTGATGCATAAAACAAGGGTTTCAAATTAGCTCCGATACTGTTCCATAAACCCAATATGTAAGAGACAAGACCTATTCCTTTTTCAGTGAACTGGACTCAACACCCCCTATTCACCGCACAAGAATATATCTGACTAGTAAGAATCTTCAAACCTATGTATTGATATCTCTCTGTAAGTGAGTCAAGGGGGTGTAAAGCGGCATAAACACAGCCGTGAAAAGCAGCTAAACCCCATTATAAAAATAAATTACTTTTCAAAACCCGTGAAACAAAGACAGTGAAAGAGAGAGAAATTCTTACAAAATTCGTTCAGGGGCTGTGATGCAACCTGGATTGACCATATCTAGACCCACAGCTGATTGAGACATAAGGGTGGACACTCTTGGGGCTGAGAGGTTCGGTGAGGTTGGGTGAGCCAACGCAGACCCTTTCAAGTAATACTGCATGGTACCCATCCCATAGGTCCCAAATCTCCAGGTTCAAGGGCATCTTCCTACGTCGAAAACAGGCATGAGAAACCCAGAAGATGGTACACCGTGTGATCGGGAAAGGTTTCTAAAACGCACCTCATTTCTCATCTCCTTTGCTCGGGTTCGCCATTCCAGCCGATTTACTAGCCATCTCCCTCCTTGGAGAATCAGCACCTTTAACCTCCTGTTCCGTACAGGTTGCAATTTGTCCTGAGGATGAACGGGAAGAGGGGGAACCAATGAGAGACTAGCTCTAGGTGTTGGGACAGGCACAGGTCACTCTATTTTCCCATCAGGAAGAAGAATTAAGCACAAGCTCAGCCTGCCCCCCAGAACCAGAAGAGGGCCTGAAGCAATCCTGCGCTTTGGCGGCCAGCTCCCAAAAAACCGAGTTGAAAAATGGAGCTCAGGGGCACTGCAATTCACAAACCTGCACAGTTTTAAATGATACCTCTCGTCCACAAATATACTAAGGGAAGGCAACGAAGAGGCTTTGAAAGCAAGGCAGAATTGCAGGAAACAGATTTCAGGAGGTAGATTCGAATCGCCTTGAAAGCACATGAAAAGCGGCAAAACGTGGACAATGATGCCCTTGGCCAAAAAGGGCGTATGCGTTTTTTCCTGAATATATTCAGGAAAAAACGCATACGCCCTTTTTGGCCAACCAAGCAACCTGGAAAGGCCAATCAGCGCTCCAAAGAAGTCTCGCTTCCCAGCGGGCAAAAGGGCCATGCGGAAAAAAGTGTCCAAACCAGAAATGCAGGACCGGCCATGGAGAAATGGGAGCCTTGCTACGCTGATGGGTGGGATGTAAATTGCCAACAGCCACTCTGGAGAAGTGTACGGTGTGTTCTGAAACATCTAAAAAACACAGCTTGGAGAGCATAGGGCACTTCCACTCATGGGCGTATAAATTGGGAAAACTAAAAATCAGCAAGACACAGGCACCCCAAAGTTTAGGGCTGCTCTGTTGACAAGAACCCCCACTTCATTACACCTTAAATATCCTAGGAAAGAGAAAAATGGATAAAGAAGTTGGGGTCCTCATGTACAATGGAATATCACTCAGCCATGAAATCCACGTCATAAGGCTAGTAGCAGCACGATGAGTGGATTTAGGTACGACGATTCTAAGTGAAATAAGTCACACAGAAAAGACACTTATCATAAGATATCACTTAGAGAGGGAATGTAAAAACCGCTACACTTGAACTGAATTGCAAAACAGAACAGAGTCACACGTTTAGGAAACACACTATGGCTGCTGAACGGGAAAGGTGAGGTGGGGTGATGCATAAAACAAGGGTTTCAAATTAGCTCCGATACCGTTCCATAAACCCAATATGTAAGAGACAAGACCTATTCCTTTTTCAGTGAACTGGACTCAACACCCCCTATTCACCGCACAAGAATATATCTGACTAGTAAGAATCTTCAAACCTATGTATTGATATCTCTCCGTAAGTGAGTCAAGGGGGTGTAAAGCGGCATAAACACAGCCGTGAAAAGCAGCTAAACCCCATTATAAAAATAAATTACTTTTCAAAACCCGTGAAACAAAGACAGTGAAAGAGAGAGAAATTCTTACAAAATTCGTTCAGGGGCTGTGATGCAACCTGGATTGACCATATCTAGACCCACAGCTGAATGAGACATAAGGGTGGACACTCTTGGGGCTGAGAGGTTCGGTGAGGTTGGGTGAGCCAACGCAGACCCTTTCAAGTAATACTGCATGGTACCCATCCCATGGGTCCCAAATCTCCAGGTTCAAGGGCATCTTCCTACGTCGAAAACAGGCATGAGAAACCCAGAAGATGGTGCACCGTGTGATCGGGAAAGGTTTCTAAAACGCACCTCATTTCTCATCTCCTTTGCTCGGGTTCGCCATTCCAGCCGATTTACTAGCCGTCTCCCTCCTTGGAGAATCAGCACCTTTAACCTCCTGTTCCGTACAGGTTGCAATTTGTCCTGAGGATGAACGGGAAGAGGGGGAACCAATGAGAGACTAGCTCTAGGTGTTGGGACAGGCACAGGTCACTCTATTTTCCCATCAGGAAGAAGAATTAAGCACAAGCTCAGCCTGCCCCCCAGAACCAGAAGAGGGCCTGAAGCAATCCTGCGCTTTTGCGGCCAGCTCCCAAAAAAGCGAGTTGAAAAATGGAGCTCAGGGGCACTGCAATTCACAAACCTGCACAGTTTTAAATGATACCTCTCGTCCACAAATATACTAAGGGAAGGCAACGAAGAGGCTTTGAAAGCAAGGCAGAATTGCAGGAAACAGATTTCAGGAGGTAGATTCGAATCGCCTTGAAAGCACATGAAAAGCGGCAAAACGTGGACAATGATGCCCTTGGCCAAAAAGGGCGTATGCGTTTTTTCCTGAATATATTCAGGAAAAAACGCATACGCCCTTTTTGGCCAACCAAGCAACCTGGAAAGGCCAATCAGCGCTCCAAAGAAGTCTCGCTTCCCAGTGGGCAAAAGGGCCATGCGGAAAAAAAGTGTCCAAACCAGAAATGCAGGACCGGCCATGGAGAAATGGGAGCCTTGCTACGCTGATGGGTGGGATGTAAATTGCCAACAGCCACTCTGGAGAAGTGTACGGTGTGTTCTGAAACATCTAAAAAACACAGCTTGGAGAGCATAGGGCACTTCCACTCATGGGCGTATAAATTGGGAAAACTAAAAATCAGCAAGACACAGGCACCCCAAAGTTTAGGGCTGCTCTGTTGACAAGAACCCCCACTTCATTACACCTTAAATATCCTAGGAAAGAGAAAAATGGATAAAGAAGTTGGGGTCCTCATGTACAATGGAATATCACTCAGCCATGAAATCCACGTCATAAGGCTAGTAGCAGCACGATGAGTGGATTTAGGTACGACGATTCTAAGTGAAATAAGTCACACAGAAAAAGACACTTATCATAAGATATCACTTCTAGAGGGAATGTAAAAACCGCTACACTTGAACTGAATTGCAAAACAGAACAGAGTCACACGTTTAGGAAACACACTATGGCTGCTGAACGGGAAAGGTGAGGTGGGGTGATGCATAAAACAAGGGTTTCAAATTAGCTCCGATACCGTTCCATAAACCCAATATGTAAGAGACAAGACCTATTCCTTTTTCAGTGAACTGGACTCAACACCCCCTATTCACCGCACAAGAATATATCTGACTAGTAAGAATCTTCAAACCTATGTATTGATATCTCTCCGTAAGTGAGTCAAGGGGGTGTAAAGCGGCATAAACACAGCCGTGAAAAGCAGCTAAACCCCAATATAAAAATAAATTACTTTTCAAAACCCGTGAAACAAAGACAGTGAAAGAGAGAGAAATTCTTACAAAATTCGTTCAGGGGCTGTGATGCAACCTGGATTGACCATATCTAGACCCACAGCTGATTGAGACATAAGGGTGGACACTCTTGGGGCTGAGAGGTTCGGTGAGGTTGGGTGAGCCAACGCAGACCCTTTCAAGTAATACTGCATGGTACCCATCCCATGGGTCCCAAATCTCCAGGTTCAAGGGCATCTTCCTACGTCGAAAACAGGCATGAGAAACCCAGAAGATGGTACACCGTGTGATCGGGAAAGGTTTCTAAAACGCACCTCATTTCTCATCTCCTTTGCTCGGGTTCGCCATTCCAGCCGATTTACTAGCCGTCTCCCTCCTTGGAGAATCAGCACCTTTAACCTCCTGTTCCGTACAGGTTGCAATTTGTCCTGAGGATGAACGGGAAGAGGGGGAACCAATGAGAGACTAGCTCTAGGTGTTGGGACAGGCACAGGTCACTCTATTTTCCCATCAGGAAGAAGAATTAAGCACAAGCTCAGCCTGCCCCCCAGAACCAGAAGAGGGCCTGAAGCAATCCTGCGCTTTTGCGGCCAGCTCCCAAAAAAGCGAGTTGAAAAATGGAGCTCAGGGGCACTGCAATTCACAAACCTGCACAGTTTTAAATGATACCTCTCGTCCACAAATATACTAAGGGAAGGCAACGAAGAGGCTTTGAAAGCAAGGCAGAATTGCAGGAAACAGATTTCAGGAGGTAGATTCGAATCGCCTTGAAAGCACATGAAAAGCGGCAAAACGTGGACAATGATGCCCTTGGCCAAAAAGGGCGTATGCGTTTTTTCCTGAATATATTCAGGAAAAAACGCATACGCCCTTTTTGGCCAACCAAGCAACCTGGAAAGGCCAATCAGCGCTCCAAAGAAGTCTCGCTTCCCAGTGGGCAAAAGGGCCATGCGGAAAAAAGTGTCCAAACCAGAAATGCAGGACCGGCCATGGAGAAATGGGAGCCTTGCTACGCTGATGGGTGGGATGTAAATTGCCAACAGCCACTCTGGAGAAGTGTACGGTGTGTTCTGAAACATCTAAAAAACACAGCTTGGAGAGCATAGGGCACTTCCACTCATGGGCGTATAAATTGGGAAAACTAAAAATCAGCAAGACACAGGCACCCCAAAGTTTAGGGCTGCTCTGTTGACAAGAACCCCCACTTCATTACACCTTAAATATCCTAGGAAAGAGAAAAATGGATAAAGAAGTTGGGGTCCTCATGTACAATGGAATATCACTCAGCCATGAAATCAACGTCATAAGGCTAGTAGCAGCACGATGAGTGGATTTAGGTACGACGATTCTAATTGAAATAAGTCACACAGAAAAAGACACTTATCATAAGATATCACTTCTAGAGGGAATGTAAAAACCGCTACACTTGAACTGAATTGCAAAACAGAACAGAGTCACACGTTTAGGAAACACACTATGGCTGCTGAACGGGAAAGGTGAGGTGGGGTGATGCATAAAACAAGGGTTTCAAATTAGCTCCGATACCGTTCCATAAACCCAATATGTAAGAGACAAGACCTATTCCTTTTTCAGTGAACTGGACTCAACACCCCCTATTCACCGCACAAGAATATATCTGACTAGTAAGAATCTTCAAACCTATGTATTGATATCTCTCCGTAAGTGAGTCAAGGGGGTGTAAAGCGGCATAAACACAGCCGTGAAAAGCAGCTAAACCCCAATATAAAAATAAATTACTTTTCAAAACCCGTGAAACAAAGACAGTGAAAGAGAGAGAAATTCTTACAAAATCCGTTCAGGGGCTGTGATGCAACCTGGATTGACCATATCTAGACCCACAGCTGATTGAGACATAAGGGTGGACACTCTTGGGGCTGAGAGGTTCGGTGAGGTTGGGTGAGCCAACGCAGACCCTTTCAAGTAATACTGCATGGTACCCATCCCATGGGTCCCAAATCTCCAGGTTCAAGGGCATCTTCCTACGTCGAAAACAGGCATGAGAAACCCAGAAGATGGTACACCGTGTGATCGGGAAAGGTTTCTAAAACGCACCTCATTTCTCATCTCCTTTGCTCGGGTTCGCCATTCCAGCCGATTTACTAGCCGTCTCCCTCCTTGGAGAATCAGCACCTTTAACCTCCTGTTCCGTACAGGTTGCAATTTGTCCTGAGGATGAACGGGAAGAGGGGGAACCAATGAGAGACTAGCTCTAGGTGTTGGGACAGGCACAGGTCACTCTATTTTCCCATCAGGAAGAAGAATTAAGCACAAGCTCAGCCTGCCCCCCAGAACCAGAAGAGGGCCTGAAGCAATCCTGCGCTTTTGCGGCCAGCTCCCAAAAAAGCGAGTTGAAAAATGGAGCTCAGGGGCACTGCAATTCACAAACCTGCACAGTTTTAAATGATACCTCTCGTCCACAAATATACTAAGGGAAGGCAACGAAGAGGCTTTGAAAGCAAGGCAGAATTGCAGGAAACAGATTTCAGGAGGTAGATTCGAATCGCCTTGAAAGCACATGAAAAGCGGCAAAACGTGGACAATGATGCCCTTGGCCAAAAAGGGCGTATGCGTTTTTTCCTGAATATATTCAGGAAAAAACGCATACGCCCTTTTTGGCCAACCAAGCAACCTGGAAAGGCCAATCAGCGCTCCAAAGAAGTCTCGCTTCCCAGCGGGCAAAAGGGCCATGCGGAAAAAAGTGTCCAAACCAGAAATGCAGGACCGGCCATGGAGAAATGGGAGCCTTGCTATGCTGATGGGTGGGATGTAAATTGCCAACAGCCACTCTGGAGAAGTGTACGGTGTGTTCTGAAACATCTAAAAAACACAGCTTGGAGAGCATAGGGCACTTCCACTCATGGGCGTATAAATTGGGAAAACAAAAAATCAGCAAGACACAGGCACCCCAAAGTTTAGGGCTGCTCTGTGGACAAGAACCCCCACTTCATTACACCTTAAATATCCTAGGAAAGAGAAAAATGGATAAAGAAGTTGGGGTCCTCATGTACAATGGAATATCACTCAGCCATGAAATCCACGTCATAAGGCTAGTAGCAGCACGATGAGTGGATTTAGCTACGACGATTCTAAGTGAAATAAGTCACACAGAAAAGACACTTATCATAAGATATCACTTAGAGAGGGAATGTAAAAACCGCTACACTTGAACTGAATTGCAAAACAGAACAGAGTCACACGTTTAGGAAACACACTATGGCTGCTGAACGGGAAAGGTGAGGTGGGGTGATGCATAAAACAAGGGTTTCAAATTAGCTCCGATACCGTTCCATAAACCCAATATGTAAGAGACAAGACCTATTCCTTTTTCAGTGAACTGGACTCAACACCCCCTATTCACCGCACAAGAATATATCTGACTAGTAAGAATCTTCAAACCTATGTATTGATATCTCTCCGTAAGTGAGTCAAGGGGGTGTAAAGCGGCATAAACACAGCCGTGAAAAGCAGCTAAACCCCATTATAAAAATAAATTACTTTTCAAAACCCGTGAAACAAAGACAGTGAAAGAGAGAGAAATTCTTACAAAATTCGTTCAGGGGCTGTGATGCAACCTGGATTGACCATATCTAGACCCACAGCTGATTGAGACATAAGGGTGGACACTCTTGGGGCTGAGAGGTTCGGTGAGGTTGGGTGAGCCAACGCAGACCCTTTCAAGTAATACTGCATGGTACCCATCCCATGGGTCCCAAATCTCCAGGTTCAAGGGCATCTTCCTACGTCGAAAACAGGCATGAGAAACCCAGAAGATGGTACACCGTGTGATCGGGAAAGGTTTCTAAAACGCACCTCATTTCTCATCTCCTTTGCTCGGGTTCGCCATTCCAGCCGATTTACTAGCCGTCTCCCTCCTTGGAGAATCAGCACCTTTAACCTCCTGTTCCGTACAGGTTGCAATTTGTCCTGAGGATGAAGGGGAAGAGGGGGAACCAATGAGAGACTAGCTCTAGGTGTTGGGACAGGCACAGGTCACTCTATTTTCCCATCAGGAAGAAGAATTAAGCACAAGCTCAGCCTGCCCCCCAGAACCAGAAGAGGGCCTGAAGCAATCCTGCGCTTTGGCGGCCATCTCCCAAAAAAGCGAGTTGAAAAATGGAGCTCAGGGGCACTGCAATTCACAAACCTGCAGAGTTTTAAATGATTCCTCTCGTCCACAAATATATTAAGGGAAGGCAACGAAGAGGCTTTGAAAGCAAGGCAGAATTGCAGGAAACAGATTTCAGGAGGTAGATTCGAATCGCCTTGAAAGCACATGAAAAGCGGCAAAACGTGGACAATGATGCCCTTGGCCAAAAAGGGCGTATGCGTTTTTTCCTGAATATATTCAGGAAAAAACGCATACGCCCTTTTTGGCCAACCAAGCAACCTGGAAAGGCCAATCAGCGCTCCAAAGAAGTCTCGCTTCCCAGCGGGCAAAAGGGCCATGCGGAAAAAAGTGTCCAAACCAGAAATGCAGGACCGGCCATGGAGAAATGGGAGCCTTGCTACGCTGATGGGTGGGATGTAAATTGCCAACAGCCACTCTGGAGAAGTGTACGGTGTGTTCTGAAACATCTAAAAAACACAGCTTGGAGAGCATAGGGCACTTCCACTCATGGGCGTATAAATTGGGAAAACTAAAAATCAGCAAGACACAGGCACCCCAAAGTTTAGGGCTGCTCTGTTGACAAGAACCCCCACTTCATTACACCTTAAATATCCTAGGAAAGAGAAAAATGGATAAAGAAGTTGGGGTCCTCATGTACAATGGAATATCACTCAGCCATGAAATCAACGTCATAAGGCTAGTAGCAGCACGATGAGTGGATTTAGGTACGAAGATTCTAAGTGAAATAAGTCACACAGAAAAAGACACTTATCATAAGATATCACTTAGAGAGGGAATGTAAAAACCGCTACACTTGAACTGAATTGCAAAACAGAACAGAGTCACACGTTTAGGAAACACACTATGGCTGCTGAACGGGAAAGGTGAGGTGGGGTGATGCATAAAACAAGGGTTTCAAATTAGCTCCGATACCGTTCCATAAACCCAATATGTAAGAGACAAGACCTATTCCTTTTTCAGTGAACTGGACTCAACACCCCCTATTCACCGCACAAGAATATATCTGACTAGTAAGAATCTTCAAACCTATGTATTGATATCTCTCTGTAAGTGAGTCAAGGGGGTGTAAAGCGGCATAAACAGAGCCGTGAAAAGCAGCTAAACCCCATTATAAAAATAAATTACTTTTCAAAACCCGTGAAACAAAGACAGTGAAAGAGAGAGAAATTCTTACAAAATTCGTTCAGGGGCTGTGATGCAACCTGGATTGACCATATCTAGACCCACAGCTGATTGAGACATAAGGGTGGACACTCTTGGGGCTGAGAGGTTCGGTGAGGTTGGGTGAGCCAACGCAGACCCTTTCAAGTAATACTGCATGGTACCCATCCCATGGGTCCCAAATCTCCAGGTTCAAGGGCATCTTCCTACGTCGAAAACAGGCATGAGAAACCCAGAAGATGGTACACCGTGTGATCGGGAAAGGTTTCTAAAACGCACCTCATTTCTCATCTCCTTTGCTCGGGTTCGCCATTCCAGCCGATTTACTAGCCGTCTCCCTCCTTGGAGAATCAGCACCTTTAACCTCCTGTTCCGTACAGGTTGCAATTTGTCCTGAGGATGAACGGGAAGAGGGGGAACCAATGAGAGACTAGCTCTAGGTGTTGGGACAGGCACAGGTCACTCTATTTTCCCATCAGGAAGAAGAATTAAGCACAAGCTCAGCCTGCCCCCCAGAACCAGAAGAGGGCCTGAAGCAATCCTGCGCTTTTGCGGCCAGCTCCCAAAAAAGCGAGTTGAAAAATGGAGCTCAGGGGCACTGCAATTCACAAACCTGCACAGTTTTAAATGATACCTCTCGTCCACAAATATACTAAGGGAAGGCAACGAAGAGGCTTTGAAAGCAAGGCAGAATTGCAGGAAACAGATTTCAGGAGGTAGATTCGAATCGCCTTGAAAGCACATGAAAAGCGGCAAAACGTGGACAATGATGCCCTTGGCCAAAAAGGGCGTATGCGTTTTTTCCTGAATATATTCAGGAAAAAACGCATACGCCCTTTTTGGCCAACCAAGCAACCTGGAAAGGCCAATCAGCGCTCCAAAGAAGTCTCGCTTCCCAGCGGGCAAAAGGGCCATGCGGAAAAAAGTGTCCAAACCAGAAATGCAGGACCGGCCATGGAGAAATGGGAGCCTTGCTACGCTGATGGGTGGGATGTAAATTGCCAACAGCCACTCTGGAGAAGTGTACGGTGTGTTCTGAAACATCTAAAAAACACAGCTTGGAGAGCATAGGGCACTTCCACTCATGGGCGTATAAATTGGGAAAACTAAAAATCAGCAAGACACAGGCACCCCAAAGTTTAGGGCTGCTCTGTTGACAAGAACCCCCACTTCATTACACCTTAAATATCCTAGGAAAGAGAAAAATGGATAAAGAAGTTGGGGTCCTCATGTACAATGGAATATCACTCAGCCATGAAATCAACGTCATAAGGCTAGTAGCAGCACGATGAGTGGATTTAGGTACGACGATTCTAAGTGAAATAAGTCACACAGAAAAAGACACTTATCATAAGATATCACTTCTAGAGGGAATGTAAAAACCGCTACACTTGAACTGAATTGCAAAACAGAACAGAGTCACACGTTTAGGAAACACACTATGGCTGCTGAACGGGAAAGGTGAGGTGGGGTGATGCATAAAACAAGGGTTTCAAATTAGCTCCGATACCGTTCCATAAACCCAATATGTAAGAGACAAGACCTATTCCTTTTTCAGTGAACTGGACTCAACACCCCCTATTCACCGCACAAGAATATATCTGACTAGTAAGAATCTTCAAACCTATGTATAGATATCTCTCCGTAAGTGAGTCAAGGGGGTGTAAAGCGGCATAAACACAGCCGTGAAAAGCAGCTAAACCCCAATATAAAAATAAATTACTTTTCAAAACCCGTGAAACAAAGACAGTGAAAGAGAGAGAAATTCTTACAAAATTCGTTCAGGGGCTGTGATGCAACCTGGATTGACCATATCTAGACCCACAGCTGATTGAGACATAAGGGTGGACACTCTTGGGGCTGAGAGGTTCGGTGAGGTTGGGTGAGCCAACGCAGACCCTTTCAAGTAATACTGCATGGTACCCATCCCATGGGTCCCAAATCTCCAGGTTCAAGGGCATCTTCCTACGTCGAAAACAGGCATGAGAAACCCAGATGATGGTACACCGTGTGATCGGGAAAGGTTTCTAAAACGCACCTCATTTCTCATCTCCTTTGCTCGGGTTCGCCATTCCAGCCGATTTACTAGCCGTCTCCCTCCTTGGAGAATCAGCACCTTTAACCTCCTGTTCCGTACAGGTTGCAATTTGTCCTGAGGATGAACGGGAAGAGGGGGAACCAATGAGAGACTAGCTCTAGGTGTTGGGACAGGCACAGGTCACTCTATTTTCCCATCAGGAAGAAGAATTAAGCACAAGCTCAGCCTGCCCCCCAGAACCAGAAGAGGGCCTGAAGCAATCCTGCGCTTTTGCGGCCAGCTCCCAAAAAAGCGAGTTGAAAAATGGAGCTCAGGGGCACTGCAATTCACAAACCTGCACAGTTTTAAATGATACCTCTCGTCCACAAATATACTAAGGGAAGGCAACGAAGAGGCTTTGAAAGCAAGGCAGAATTGCAGGAAACAGATTTCAGGAGGTAGATTCGAATCGCCTTGAAAGCACATGAAAAGCGGCAAAACGTGGACAATGATGCCCTTGGCCAAAAAGGGCGTATGCGTTTTTTCCTGAATATATTCAGGAAAAAACGCATACGCCCTTTTTGGCCAACCAAGCAACCTGGAAAGGCCAATCAGCGCTCCAAAGACGTCTCGCTTCCCAGCGGGCAAAAGGGCCATGCGGAAAAAAGTGTCCAAACCAGAAATGCAGGACCGGCCATGGAGAAATGGGAGCCTTGCTACGCTGATGGGTGGGATGTAAATTGCCAACAGCCACTCTGGAGAAGTGTACGGTGTGTTCTGAAACATCTAAAAAACACAGCTTGGAGAGCATAGGGCACTTCCACTCATGGGCGTATAAATTGGGAAAACTAAAAATCAGCAAGACACAGGCACCCCAAAGTTTAGGGCTGCTCTGTTGACAAGAACCCCCACTTCATTACACCTTAAATATCCTAGGAAAGAGAAAAATGGATAAAGAAGTTGGGGTCCTCATGTACAATGGAATATCACTCAGCCATGAAATCAACGTCATAAGGCTAGTAGCAGCACGATGAGTGGATTTAGGTACGACGATTCTAAGTGAAATAAGTCACACAGAAAAAGACACTTATCATAAGATATCACTTCTAGAGGGAATGTAAAAACCGCTACACTTGAACTGAATTGCAAAACAGAACAGAGTCACACGTTTAGGAAACACACTATGGCTGCTGAACGGGAAAGGTGAGGTGGGGTGATGCATAAAACAAGGGTTTCAAATTAGCTCCGATACCGTTCCATAAACCCAATATGTAAGAGACAAGACCTATTCCTTTTTCAGTGAACTGGACTCAACACCCCCTATTCACCGCACAAGAATATATCTGACTAGTAAGAATCTTCAAACCTATGTATTGATATCTCTCCGTAAGTGAGTCAAGGGGGTGTAAAGCGGCATAAACACAGCCGTGAAAAGCAGCTAAACCCCAATATAAAAATAAATTACTTTTCAAAACCCGTGAAACAAAGACAGTGAAAGAGAGAGAAATTCTTACAAAATCCGTTCAGGGGCTGTGATGCAACCTGGATTGACCATATCTAGACCCACAGCTGATTGAGACATAAGGGTGGACACTCTTGGGGCTGAGAGGTTCGGTGAGGTTGGGTGAGCCAACGCAGACCCTTTCAAGTAATACTGCATGGTACCCATCCCATGGGTCCCAAATCTCCAGGTTCAAGGGCATCTTCCTACGTCGAAAACAGGCATGAGAAACCCAGAAGATGGTACACCGTGTGATCGGGAAAGGTTTCTAAAACGCACCTCATTTCTCATCTCCTTTGCTCGGGTTCGCCATTCCAGCCGATTTACTAGCCGTCTCCCTCCTTGGAGAATCAGCACCTTTAACCTCCTGTTCCGTACAGGTTGCAATTTGTCCTGAGGATGAACGGGAAGAGGGGGAACCAATGAGAGACTAGCTCTAGGTGTTGGGACAGGCACAGGTCACTCTATTTTCCCATCAGGAAGAAGAATTAAGCACAAGCTCAGCCTGCCCCCCAGAACCAGAAGAGGGCCTGAAGCAATCCTGCGCTTTGGCGGCCAGCTCCCAAAAAAGCGAGTTGAAAAATGGAGCTCAGGGGCACTGCAATTCACAAACCTGCACAGTTTTAAATGATACCTCTCGTCCACAAATATACTAAGGGAAGGCAACGAAGAGGCTTTGAAAGCAAGGCAGAATTGCAGGAAACAGATTTCAGGAGGTAGATTCGAATCGCCTTGAAAGCACATGAAAAGCGGCAAAACGTGGACAATGATGCCCTTGGCCAAAAAGGGCGTATGCGTTTTTTCCTGAATATATTCAGGAAAAAACGCATACGCCCTTTTTGGCCAACCAAGCAACCTGGAAAGGCCAATCAGCGCTCCAAAGAAGTCTCGCTTCCCAGCGGGCAAAAGGGCCATGCGGAAAAAAGTGTCCAAACCAGAAATGCAGGACCGGCCATGGAGAAATGGGAGCCTTGCTACGCTGATGGGTGGGATGTAAATTGCCAACAGCCACTCTGGAGAAGTGTACGGTGTGTTCTGAAACATCTAAAAAACACAGCTTGGAGAGCATAGGGCACTTCCACTCATGGGCGTATAAATTGGGAAAACTAAAAATCAGCAAGACACAGGCACCCCAAAGTTTAGGGCTGCTCTGTTGACAAGAACCCCCACTTCATTACACCTTAAATATCCTAGGAAAGAGAAAAATGGATAAAGAAGTTGGGGTCCTCATGTACAATGGAATATCACTCAGCCATGAAATCTACGTCATAAGGCTAGTAGCAGCACGATGAGTGGATTTAGGTACGACGATTCTAAGTGAAATAAGTCACACAGAAAAAGACACTTATCATAAGATATCACTTAGAGAGGGAATGTAAAAACCGCTACACTTGAACTGAATTGCAAAACAGAACAGAGTCACACGTTTAGGAAACACACTATGGCTGCTGAACGGGAAAGGTGAGGTGGGGTGATGCATAAAACAAGGGTTTCAAATTAGCTCCGATACTGTTCCATAAACCCAATATGTAAGAGACAAGACCTATTCCTTTTTCAGTGAACTGGACTCAACACCCCCTATTCACCGCACAAGAATATATCTGACTAGTAAGAATCTTCAAACCTATGTATTGATATCTCTCTGTAAGTGAGTCAAGGGGGTGTAAAGCGGCATAAACACAGCCGTGAAAAGCAGCTAAACCCCATTATAAAAATAAATTACTTTTCAAAACCCGTGAAACAAAGACAGTGAAAGAGAGAGAAATTCTTACAAAATTCGTTCAGGGGCTGTGATGCAACCTGGATTGACCATATCTAGACCCACAGCTGATTGAGACATAAGGGTGGACACTCTTGGGGCTGAGAGGTTCGGTGAGGTTGGGTGAGCCAACGCAGACCCTTTCAAGTAATACTGCATGGTACCCATCCCATGGGTCCCAAATCTCCAGGTTCAAGGGCATCTTCCTACGTGGAAAACAGGCATGAGAAACCCAGAAGATGGTACACCGTGTGATCGGGAAAGGTTTCTAAAACGCACCTCATTTCTCATCTCCTTTGCTCGGGTTCGCCATTCCAGCCGATTTACTAGCCATCTCCCTCCTTGGAGAATCAGCACCTTTAACCTCCTGTTCCGTACAGGTTGCAATTTGTCCTGAGGATGAACGGGAAGAGGGGGAACCAATGAGAGACTAGCTCTAGGTGTTGGGACAGGCACAGGTCACTCTATTTTCCCATCAGGAAGAAGAATTAAGCACAAGCTCAGACTGCCCCCCAGAACCAGAAGAGGGCCTGAAGCAATCCTGCGCTTTGGCGGCCAGCTCCCAAAAAAGCGAGTTGAAAAATGGAGCTCAGGGGCACTGCAATTCACAAACCTGCACAGTTTTAAATGATACCTCTCGTCCACAAATATACTAAGGGAAGGTAACGAAGAGGCTTTGAAAGCAAGGCAGAATTGCAGGAAACAGATTTCAGGAGGTAGATTCGAATCGCCTTGAAAGCACATGAAAAGCGGCAAAACGTGGACAATGATGCCCTTGGCCAAAAAGGGCGTATGCGTTTTTTCCTGAATATATTCAGGAAAAAACGCATACGCCCTTTTTGGCCAACCAAGCAACCTGGAAAGGCCAATCTGCGCTCCAAAGAAGTCTCGCTTCCCAGCGGGCAAAAGGGCCATGCGGAAAAAAGTGTCCAAACCAGAAATGCAGGACCGGCCATGGAGAAATGGGAGCCTTGCTACGCTGATGGGTGGGATATAAATTGCCAAAAGCCACTCTGGAGAAGTGTACGGTGTGTTCTGAAACATCTAAAAAACACAGCTTGGAGAGCATAGGGCACTTCCACTCATGGGCGTATAAATTGGGAAAACTAAAAATCAGCAAGACACAGGCACCCCAAAGTTTAGGGCTGCTCTGTTGACAAGAACCCCCACTTCATTACACCTTAAATATCCTAGGAAAGAGAAAAATGGATAAAGAAGTTGGGGTCCTCATGTACAATGGAATATCACTCAGCCATGAAATCAACGTCATAAGGCTAGTAGCAGCACGATGAGTGGATTTAGGTACGACGATTCTAAGTGAAATAAGTCACACAGAAAAAGACACTTATCATAAGATATCACTTCTAGAGGGAATGTAAAAACCGCTACACTTGAACTGAATTGCAAAACAGAACAGAGTCACACGTTTAGGAAACACACTATGGCTGCTGAACGGGAAAGGTGAGGTGGGGTGATGCATAAAACAAGGGTTTCAAATTAGCTCCGATACCGTTCCATAAACCCAATATGTAAGAGACAAGACCTATTCCTTTTTCAGTGAACTGGACTCAACACCCCCTATTCACCGCACAAGAATATATCTGACTAGTAAGAATCTTCAAACCTATGTATTGATATCTCTCCGTAAGTGAGTCAAGGGGGTGTAAAGCGGCATAAACACAGCCGTGAAAAGCAGCTAAACCCCAATATAAAAATAAATTACTTTTCAAAACCCGTGAAACAAAGACAGTGAAAGAGTGAGAAATTCTTCCAAAATTCGTTCAGGGGCTGTGATGCAACCTGGATTGACCATATCTAGACCCACAGCTCATTGAGACATAAGGGTGGACACTCTTGGGGCTGAGAGGTTCGGTGAGGTTGGGTGAGCCAACGCAGACCCTTTCAAGTAATACTGCATGGTACCCATCCCATGGGTCCCAAATCTCCAGGTTCAAGGGCATCTTCCTACGTCGAAAACAGGCATGAGAAACCCAGAAGATGGTACACCGTGTGATCGGGAAAGGTTTCTAAAACGCACCTCATTTCTCATCTCCTTTGCTCGGGTTCGCCATTCCAGCCGATTTACTAGCCGTCTCCCTCCTTGGAGAATCAGCACCTTTAACCTCCTGTTCCGTACAGGTTGCAATTTGTCCTGAGGATGAACGGGAAGAGGGGGAACCAATGAGAGACTAGCTCTAGGTGTTGGGACAGGCACAGGTCACTCTATTTTCCCATCAGGAAGAAGAATTAAGCACAAGCTCAGCCTGCCCCCCAGAACCAGAAGAGGGCCTGAAGCAATCCTGCGCTTTGGCGGCCAGCTCCCAAAAAAGCGAGTTGAAAAATGGAGCTCAGGGGCACTGCAATTCACAAACCTGCACAGTTTTAAATGATACCTCTCGTCCACAAATATACTAAGGGAAGGCAACGAAGAGGCTTTGAAAGCAAGGCAGAATTGCAGGAAACAGATTTCAGGAGGTAGATTCGAATCGCCTTGAAAGCACATGAAAAGCGGCAAAACGTGGACAATGATGCCCTTGGCCAAAAAGGGCGTATGCGTTTTTTCCTGAATATATTCAGGAAAAAACGCATACGCCCTTTTTGGCCAACCAAGCAACCTGGAAAGGCCAATCAGCGCTCCAAAGAAGTCTCGCTTCCCAGCGGGCAAAAGGGCCATGCGGAAAAAAGTGTCCAAACCAGAAATGCAGGACCGGCCATGGAGAAATGGGAGCCTTGCTACGCTGATGGGTGGGATGTAAATTGCCAACAGCCACTCTGGAGAAGTGTACGGTGTGTTCTGAAACATCAAAAAAACACAGCTTGGAGAGCATAGGGCACTTCCACTCATGGGCGTATAAATTGGGAAAACTAAAAATCAGCAAGACACAGGCACCCCAAAGTTTAGGGCTGCTCTGTTGACAAGAACCCCCACTTCATTACACCTTAAATATCCTAGGAAAGAGAAAAATGGATAAAGAAGTTGGGGTCCTCATGTACAATGGAATATCACTCAGCCATGAAATCAACGTCATAAGGCTAGTAGCAGCACGATGAGTGGATTTAGGTACGACGATTCTAAGTGAAATAAGTCACACAGAAAAAGACACTTATCATAAGATATCACTTCTAGAGGGAATGTAAAAACCGCTACACTTGAACTGAATTGCAAAACAGAACAGAGTCACACGTTTAGGAAACACACTATGGCTGCTGAACGGGAAAGGTGAGGTGGGGTGATGCATAAAACAAGGGTTTCAAATTAGCTCCGATACCGTTCCATAAACCCAATATGTAAGAGACAAGACCTATTCCTTTTTCAGTGAACTGGACTCAACACCCCCTATTCACCGCACAAGAATATATCTGACTAGTAAGAATCTTCAAACCTATGTATTGATATCTCTCCGTAACTGAGTCAAGGGGGTGTAAAGCGGCATAAACACAGCCGTGAAAAGCAGCTAAACCCCAATATAAAAATAAATTACTTTTCAAAACCCGTGAAACAAAGACAGTGAAAGAGAGAGAAATTCTTCCAAAATTCGTTCAGGGGCTGTGATGCAACCTGGATTGACCATATCTAGACCCACAGCTCATTGAGACATAAGGGTGGACACTCTTGGGGCTGAGAGGTTCGGTGAGGTTGGGTGAGCCAACGCAGACCCTTTCAAGTAATACTGCATGGTACCCATCCCATGGGTCCCAAATCTCCAGGTTCAAGGGCATCTTCCTACGTCGAAAACAGGCATGAGAAACCCAGAAGATGGTACACCGTGTGATCGGGAAAGGTTTCTAAAACGCACCTCATTTCTCATCTCCTTTGCTCGGGTTCGCCATTCCAGCCGATTTACTAGCCGTCTCCCTCCTTGGAGAATCAGCACCTTTAACCTCCTGTTCCGTACAGGTTGCAATTTGTCCTGAGGATGAACGGGAAGAGGGGGAACCAATGAGAGACTAGCTCTAGGTGTTGGGACAGGCACAGGTCACTCTATTTTCCCATCAGGAAGAAGAATTAAGCACAAGCTCAGCCTGCCCCCCAGAACCAGAAGAGGGCCTGAAGCAATCCTGCGCTTTGGCGGCCAGCTCCCAAAAAAGCGAGTTGAAAAATGGAGCTCAGGGGCACTGCAATTCACAAACCTGCACAGTTTTAAATGATACCTCTCGTCCACAAATATACTAAGGGAAGGCAACGAAGAGGCTTTGAAAGCAAGGCAGAATTGCAGGAAACAGATTTCAGGAGGTAGATTCGAATCGCCTTGAAAGCACATGAAAAGCGGCAAAACGTGGACAATGATGCCCTTGGCCAAAAAGGGCGTATGCGTTTTTTCCTGAATATATTCAGGAAAAAACGCATACGCCCTTTTTGGCCAACCAAGCAACCTGGAAAGGCCAATCAGCGCTCCAAAGAAGTCTCGCTTCCCAGCGGGCAAAAGGGCCATGCGGAAAAAAGTGTCCAAACCAGAAATGCAGGACCGGCCATGGAGAAATGGGAGCCTTGCTACGCTGATGGGTGGGATGTAAATTGCCAACAGCCACTCTGGAGAAGTGTACGGTGTGTTCTGAAACATCAAAAAAACACAGCTTGGAGAGCATAGGGCACTTCCACTCATGGGCGTATAAATTGGGAAAACTAAAAATCAGCAAGACACAGGCACCCCAAAGTTTAGGGCTGCTCTGTTGACAAGAACCCCCACTTCATTACACCTTAAATATCCTAGGAAAGAGAAAAATGGATAAAGAAGTTGGGGTCCTCATGTACAATGGAATATCACTCAGCCATGAAATCAACGTCATAAGGCTAGTAGCAGCACGATGAGTGGATTTAGGTACGACGATTCTAAGTGAAATAAGTCACACAGAAAAAGACACTTATCATAAGATATCACTTCTAGAGGGAATGTAAAAACCGCTACACTTGAACTGAATTGCAAAACAGAACAGAGTCACACGTTTAGGAAACACACTATGGCTGCTGAACGGGAAAGGTGAGGTGGGGTGATGCATAAAACAAGGGTTTCAAATTAGCTCCGATACCGTTCCATAAACCCAATATGTAAGAGACAAGACCTATTCCTTTTTCAGTGAACTGGACTCAACACCCCCTATTCACCGCACAAGAATATATCTGACTAGTAAGAATCTTCAAACCTATGTATTGATATCTCTCCGTAAGTGAGTCAAGGGGGTGTAAAGCGGCATAAACACAGCCGTGAAAAGCAGCTAAACCCCAATATAAAAATAAATTACTTTTCAAAACCCGTGAAACAAAGACAGTGAAAGAGAGAGAAATTCTTCCAAAATTCGTTCAGGGGCTGTGATGCAACCTGGATTGACCATATCTAGACCCACAGCTCATTGAGACATAAGGGTGGACACTCTTGGGGCTGAGAGGTTCGGTGAGGTTGGGTGAGCCAACGCAGACCCTTTCAAGTAATACTGCATGGTACCCATCCCATGGGTCCCAAATCTCCAGGTTCAAGGGCATCTTCCTACGTCGAAAACAGGCATGAGAAACCCAGAAGATGGTACACCGTGTGATCGGGAAAGGTTTCTAAAACGCACCTCATTTCTCATCTCCTTTGCTCGGGTTCGCCATTCCAGCCGATTTACTAGCCATCTCCCTCCTTGGAGAATCAGCACCTTTAACCTCCTGTTCCGTACAGGTTGCAATTTGTCCTGAGGATGAACGGGAAGAGGGGGAACCAATGAGAGACTAGCTCTAGGTGTTGGGACAGGCACAGGTCACTCTATTTTCCCATCAGGAAGAAGAATTAAGCACAAGCTCAGCCTGCCCCCCAGAACCAGAAGAGGGCCTGAAGCAATCCTGCGCTTTGGCGGCCAGCTCCCAAAAAAGCGAGTTGAAAAATGGAGCTCAGGTGCACTGCAATTCACAAACCTGCACAGTTTTAAATGATACCTCTCGTCCACAAATATACTAAGGGAAGGTAACGAAGAGGCTTTGAAAGCAAGGCAGAATTGCAGGAAACAGATTTCAGGAGGTAGATTCGAATCGCCTTGAAAGCACATGAAAAGCGGCAAAACGTGGACAATGATGCCCTTGGCCAAAAAGGGCGTATGCGTTTTTTCCTGAATATATTCAGGAAAAAACGCATACGCCCTTTTTGGCCAACCAAGCAACCTGGAAAGGCCAATCAGCGCTCCAAAGAAGTCTCGCTTCCCAGCGGGCAAAAGGGCCATGCGGAAAAAAGTGTCCAAACCAGAAATGCAGGACCGGCCATGGAGAAATGGGAGCCTTGCTACGCTGATGGGTGGGATATAAATTGCCAACAGCCACTCTGGAGAAGTGTACGGTGTGTTCTGAAACATCTAAAAAACACAGCTTGGAGAGCATAGGGCACTTCCACTCATGGGCGTATAAATTGGGAAAACTAAAAATCAGCAAGACACAGGCACCCCAAAGTTTAGGGCTGCTCTGTTGACAAGAACCCCCACTTCATTACACCTTAAATATCCTAGGAAACAGAAAAATGGATAAAGAAGTTGGGGTCCTCATGTACAATGGAATATCACTCAGCCATGAAATCCACGTCATAAGGCTAGTAGCAGCACGATGAGTGGATTTAGGTACGACGATTCTAAGTGAAATAAGTCACACAGAAAAGACACTTATCATAAGATATCACTTAGAGAGGGAATGTAAAAACCGCTACACTTGAACTGAATTGCAAAACAGAACAGAGTCACACGTTTAGGAAACACACTATGGCTGCTGAACGGGAAAGGTGAGGTGGGGTGATGCATAAAACAAGGGTTTCAAATTAGCTCCGATACCGTTCCATAAACCCAATATGTAAGAGACAAGACCTATTCCTTTTTCAGTGAACTGGACTCAACACCCCCTATTCACCGCACAAGAATATATCTGACTAGTAAGAATCTTCAAACCTATGTATTGATATCTCTCCGTAAGTGAGTCAAGGGGGTGTAAAGCAGCATAAACACAGCCGTGAAAAGCAGCTAAACCCCAATATAAAAATAAATTACTTTTCAAAACCCGTGAAACAAAGACAGTGAAAGAGAGAGAAATTCTTACAAAATTCGTTCAGGGGCTGTGATGCAACCTGGATTGACCATATCTAGACCCACAGCTGATTGAGACATAAGGGTGGACACTCTTGGGGCTGAGAGGTTCGGTGAGGTTGGGTGAGCCAACGCAGACCCTTTCAAGTAATACTGCATGGTACCCATCCCATGGGTCCCAAATCTCCAGGTTCAAGGGCATATTCCTACGTCGAAAACAGGCATGAGAAACCCAGAAGATGGTACACCGTGTGATCGGGGAAGGTTTCTAAAACGCACCTCATTTCTCATCTCCTTTGCTCGGGTTCGCCATTCCAGCCGATTTACTAGCCATCTCCCTCCTTGGAGAATCAGCACCTTTAACCTCCTGTTCCGTACAGGTTGCAATTTGTCCTGAGGATGAACGGGAAGAGGGGGAACCAATGAGAGACTAGCTCTAGGTGTTGGGACAGGCACAGGTCACTCTATTTTCCCATCAGGAAGAAGAATCAAGCACAAGCTCAGCCTGCCCCCCAGAACCAGAAGAGGGCCTGAAGCAATCCTGCGCTTTTGCGGCCAGCTCCCAAAAAAGCGAGTTGAAAAATGGAGCTCAGGGGCACTGCAATTCACAAACCTGCACAGTTTTAAATGATACCTCTCGTCCACAAATATATTAAGGGAAGGCAACGAAGAGGCTTTGAAAGCAAGGCAGAATTGCAGGAAACAGATTTCAGGAGGTAGATTCGAATCGCCTTGAAAGCACATGAAAAGCGGCAAAACGTGGACAATGATGCCCTTGGCCAAAAAGGGCGTATGCGTTTTTTCCTGAATATATTCAGGAAAAAACGCATACGCCCTTTTTGGCCAACCAAGCAACCTGGAAAGGCCAATCAGCGCTCCAAAGAAGTCTCGCTTCCCAGCGGGCAAAAGGGCCATGCGGAAAAAAGTGTCCAAACCAGAAATGCAGGACCGGCCATGGAGAAATGGGAGCCTTGCTACGCTGATGGGTGGGATGTAAATTGCCAACAGGCACTCCGGAGAAGTGTACGGTGTGTTCTGAAACATCTAAAAACACAGCTTGGAGAGCATAGGGCACTTCCACTCATGGGCGTATAAATTGGGAAAACTAAAAATCAGCAAGACACAGGCACCCCAAAGTTTAGGGCTGCTCTGTTGACAAGAACCCCCACTTCATTACACCTTAAATATCCTAGGAAAGAGAAAAATGGATAAAGAAGTTGGGGTCCTCATGTACAATGGAATATCAGTCAGCCATGAAATCCACGTCATAAGGCTAGTAGCAGCACGATGAGTGGATTTAGGTACGACGATTCTAAGTGAAATAAGTCACACAGAAAAAGACACTTATCATAAGATATCACTTAGAGAGGGAATGTAAAAACCGCTACACTTGAACTGAATTGCAAAACAGAACAGAGTCACACGTTTAGGAAACACACTATGGCTGCTGAACGGGAAAGGTGAGGTGGGGTGATGCATAAAACAAGGGTTTCAAATTAGCTCCGATACCGTTCCATAAACCCAATATGTAAGAGACAAGACCTATTCCTTTTTCAGTGAACTGGACTCAACACCCCCTATTCACCGCACAAGAATATATCTGACTAGTAAGAATCTTCAAACCTATGTATTGATATCTCTCCGTAAGTGAGTCAAGGGGGTGTAAAGCAGCATAAACACAGCCGTGAAAAGCAGCTAAACCCCAATATAAAAATAAATTACTTTTCAAAACCCGTGAAACAAAGACAGTGAAAGAGAGAGAAATTCTTACAAAATTCGTTCAGGGGCTGTGATGCAACCTGGATTGACCATATCTAGACCCACAGCTGATTGAGACATAAGGGTGGACACTCTTGGGGCTGAGAGGTTCGGTGAGGTTGGGTGAGCCAACGCAGACCCTTTCAAGTAATACTGCATGGTACCCATCCCATGGGTCCCAAATCTCCAGGTTCAAGGGCATATTCCTACGTCGAAAACAGGCATGAGAAACCCAGAAGATGGTACACCGTGTGATCGGGGAAGGTTTCTAAAACGCACCTCATTTCTCATCTCCTTTGCTCGGGTTCGCCATTCCAGCCGATTTACTAGCCATCTCCCTCCTTGGAGAATCAGCACCTTTAACCTCCTGTTCCGTACAGGTTGCAATTTGTCCTGAGGATGAACGGGAAGAGGGGGAACCAATGAGAGACTAGCTCTAGGTGTTGGGACAGGCACAGGTCACTCTATTTTCCCATCAGGAAGAAGAATCAAGCACAAGCTCAGCCTGCCCCCCAGAACCAGAAGAGGGCCTGAAGCAATCCTGCGCTTTTGCGGCCAGCTCCCAAAAAAGCGAGTTGAAAAATGGAGCTCAGGGGCACTGCAATTCACAAACCTGCACAGTTTTAAATGATACCTCTCGTCCACAAATATATTAAGGGAAGGCAACGAAGAGGCTTTGAAAGCAAGGCAGAATTGCAGGAAACAGATTTCAGGAGGTAGATTCGAATCGCCTTGAAAGCACATGAAAAGCGGCAAAACGTGGACAATGATGCCCTTGGCCAAAAAGGGCGTATGCGTTTTTTCCTGAATATATTCAGGAAAAAACGCATACGCCCTTTTTGGCCAACCAAGCAACCTGGAAAGGCCAATCAGCGCTCCAAAGAAGTCTCGCTTCCCAGCGGGCAAAAGGGCCATGCGGAAAAAAGTGTCCAAACCAGAAATGCAGGACCGGCCATGGAGAAATGGGAGCCTTGCTACGCTGATGGGTGGGATGTAAATTGCCAACAGGCACTCCGGAGAAGTGTACGGTGTGTTCTGAAACATCTAAAAACACAGCTTGGAGAGCATAGGGCACTTCCACTCATGGGCGTATAAATTGGGAAAACTAAAAATCAGCAAGACACAGGCACCCCAAAGTTTAGGGCTGCTCTGTTGACAAGAACCCCCACTTCATTACACCTTAAATATCCTAGGAAAGAGAAAAATGGATAAAGAAGTTGGGGTCCTCATGTACAATGGAATATCAGTCAGCCATGAAATCCACGTCATAAGGCTAGTAGCAGCACGATGAGTGGATTTAGGTACGACGATTCTAAGTGAAATAAGTCACACAGAAAAAGACACTTATCATAAGATATCACTTAGAGAGGGAATGTAAAAACCGCTACACTTGAACTGAATTGCAAAACAGAACAGAGTCACACGTTTAGGAAACACACTATGGCTGCTGAACGGGAAAGGTGAGGTGGGGTGATGCATAAAACAAGGGTTTCAAATTAGCTCCGATACTGTTCCATAAACCCAATATGTAAGAGACAAGACCTATTCCTTTTTCAGTGAACTGGACTCAACACCCCCTATTCACCGCACAAGAATATATCTGACTAGTAAGAATCTTCAAACCTATGTATTGATATCTCTCTGTAAGTGAGTCAAGGGGGTGTAAAGCGGCATAAACACAGCCGTGAAAAGCAGCTAAACCCCATTATAAAAATAAATTACTTTTCAAAACCCGTGAAACAAAGACAGTGAAAGAGAGAGAAATTCTTACAAAATTCGTTCAGGGGCTGTGATGCAACCTGGATTGACCATATCTAGACCCACAGCTGATTGAGACATAAGGGTGGACACTCTTGGGGCTGAGAGGTTCGGTGAGGTTGGGTGACCCAACGCAGACCCTTTCAAGTAATACTGCATGGTACCCATCCCATGGGTCCCAAATCTCCAGGTTCAAGGGCATCTTCCTACGTCGAAAACAGGCATGAGAAACCCAGAAGATGGTACACCGTGTGATCGGGAAAGGTTTCTAAAACGCACCTCATTTCTCATCTCCTTTGCTCGGGTTCGCCATTCCAGCCGATTTACTAGCCATCTCCCTCCTTGGAGAATCAGCACCTTTAACCTCCTGTTCCGTACAGGTTGCAATTTGTCCTGAGGATGAACGGGAAGAGGGGGAACCAATGAGAGACTAGCTCTAGGTGTTGGGACAGGCACAGGTCACTCTATTTTCCCATCAGGAAGAAGAATTAAGCACAAGCTCAGCCTGCCCCCCAGAACCAGAAGAGGGCCTGAAGCAATCCTGCGCTTTGGCGGCCAGCTCCCAAAAAAGCGAGTTGAAAAATGGAGCTCAGGGGCACTGCAATTCACAAACCTGCACAGTTTTAAATGATACCTCTCGTCCACAAATATACTAAGGGAAGGTAACGAAGAGGCTTTGAAAGCAAGGCAGAATTGCAGGAAACAGATTTCAGGAGGTAGATTCGAATCGCCTTGAAAGCACATGAAAAGCGGCAAAACGTGGACAATGATGCCCTTGGCCAAAAAGGGCGTATGCGTTTTTTCCTGAATATATTCAGGAAAAAACGCATACGCCCTTTTTGGCCAACCAAGCAACCTGGAAAGGCCAATCAGCGCTCCAAAGAAGTCTCGCTTCCCAGCGGGCAAAAGGGCCATGCGGAAAAAAGTGTCCAAACCAGAAATGCAGGACCGGCCATGGAGAAATGGGAGCCTTGCTACGCTGATGGGTGGGATATAAATTGCCAACAGCCACTCTGGAGAAGTGTACGGTGTGTTCTGAAACATCTAAAAAACACAGCTTGGAGAGCATAGGGCACTTCCACTCATGGGCGTATAAATTGGGAAAACTAAAAATCAGCAAGACACAGGCACCCCAAAGTTTAGGGCTGCTCTGTTGACAAGAACCCCCACTTCATTACACCTTAAATATCCTAGGAAAGAGAAAAATGGATAAAGAAGTTGGGGTCCTCATGTACAATGGAATATCACTCAGCCATGAAATCCACGTCATAAGGCTAGTAGCAGCACGATGAGTGGATTTAGGTACGACGATTCTAAGTGAAATAAGTCACACAGAAAAGACACTTATCATAAGATATCACTTAGAGAGGGAATGTAAAAACCGCTACACTTGAACTGAATTGCAAAACAGAACAGAGTCACACGTTTAGGAAACACACTATGGCTGCTGAACGGGAAAGGTGAGGTGGGGTGGTGCATAAAACAAGGGTTTCAAATTAGCTCCGATACCGTTCCATAAACCCAATATGTAAGAGACAAGACCTACTCCTTTTTCAGTGAACTGGACTCAACACCCCCTATTCACCGCACAAGAATATATCTGACTAGTAAGAATCTTCAAACCTATGTATTGATATCTCTCCGTAAGTGAGTCAAGGGGGTGTAAAGCGGCATAAACACAGCCGTGAAAAGCAGCTAAACCCCATTATAAAAATAAATTCCTTTTCAAAACCCGTGAAACAAAGACAGTGAAAGAGAGAGAAATTCTTACAAAATTCGTTCAGGGGCTGTGATGCAACCTGGATTGACCATATCTAGACCCACAGCTCATTGAGACATAAGGGTGGACACTCTTGGGGCTGAGAGGTTCGGTGAGGTTGGGTGAGCCAACGCAGACCCTTTCAAGTAATACTGCATGGTACCCATCCCATGGGTCCCAAATCTCCAGGTTCAAGGGCATCTTCCTACGTCGAAAACAGGCATGAGAAACCCAGAAGATGGTACACCGTGTGATCGGGAAAGGTTTCTAAAACGCACCTCATTTCTCATCTCCTTTGCTCGGGTTCGCCATTCCAGCCGATTTACTAGCCATCTCCCTCCTTGGAGAATCAGCACCTTTAACCTCCTGTTCCGTACAGGTTGCAATTTGTCCTGAGGATGAACGGGAAGAGGGGGAACCAATGAGAGACTAGCTCTAGGTGTTGGGACAGGCACAGGTCACTCTATTTTCCCATCAGGAAGAAGAATTAAGCACAAGCTCAGCCTGCCCCCCAGAACCAGAAGAGGGCCTGAAGCAATCCTGCGCTTTGGCGGCCATCTCCCAAAAAAGCAAGTTGAAAAATGGAGCTCAGGGGCACTGCAATTCACAAACCTGCAGAGTTTTAAATGATACCTCTCGTCCACAAATATATTAAGGGAAGGCAACGAAGAGGCTTTGAAAGCAAGGCAGAATTGCAGGAAACAGATTTCAGGAGGTAGATTCGAATCGCCTTGAAAGCACATGAAAAGCGGCAAAACGTGGACAATGATGCCCTTGGCCAAAAAGGGCGTATGCGTTTTTTCCTGAATATATTCAGGAAAAAACGCATACGCCCTTTTTGGCCAACCAAGCAACCTGGAAAGGCCAATCAGCACTCCAAAGAAGTCTCGCTTCCCAGCGGGCAAAAGGGCCATGCGGAAAAAAGTGTCCAAACCAGAAATGCAGGACCGGCCATGGAGAAATGGGAGCCTTGCTACGCTGATGGGTGGGATGTAAATTGCCAACAGCCACTCTGGAGAAGTGTACGGTGTCTTCTGAAACATCTAAAAAACACAGCTTGGAGAGCATAGGGCACTTCCACTCATGGGCGTATAAATTGGGAAAACTAAAAATCAGCAAGACACAGGCACCCCAAAGTTTAGGGCTGCTCTGTTGACAAGAACCCCCACTTCATTACACCTTAAATATCCTAGGAAAGAGAAAAATGGATAAAGAAGTTGGGGTCCTCATGTACAATGGAATATCACTCAGCCATGAAATCCACGTCATAAGGCTAGTAGCAGCACGATGAGTGGATTTAGGTACGACGATTCTAAGTGAAATAAGTCACACAAAAAAGACACTTATCATAAGATATCACTTAGAGAGGGAATGTAAAAACCGCTACACTTGAACTGAATTGCAAAACAGAACAGAGTCACACGTTTAGGAAACACACTATGGCTGCTGAACGGGAAAGGTGAGGTGGGGTGATGCATAAAACAAGGGTTTCAAATTAGCTCCGATACCGTTCCATAAACCCAATATGTAAGAGACAAGACCTACTCCTTTTTCAGTGAACTGGACTCAACACCCCCTATTCACCGCACAAGAATATATCTGACTAGGAAGAATCTTCAAACCTATGTATTGATATCTCTCCGTAAGTGAGTCAACGGGGTGTAAAGCGACATAAACACAGCCGTGAAAAGCAGCTAAACCCCATTATAAAAATAAATTACTTTTCAAAACCCGTGAAACAAAGACAGTGAAAGAGAGAGAAATTCTTACAAAATTCGTTCAGGGGCTGTGATGCAACCTGGATTGACCATATCTAGACCCACAGCTGATTGAGACATAAGGGTGGACACTCTTGGGGCTGAGAGGTTCGGTGAGGTTGGGTGAGCCAACGCAGACCCTTTCAAGTAATACTGCATGGTACCCATCCCATGGGTCCCAAATCTCCAAGTTCAAGGGCATCTTCCTACGTCGAAAACAGGCATGAGAAACCCAGAAGATGGTACACCGTGTGATCGGGAAAGGTTTCTAAAACGCACCTCATTTCTCATCTCCTTTGCTCGGGTTCGCCATTCCAGCCGATTTACTAGCCATCTCCCTCCTTGGAGAATCAGCACCTTTAACCTCCTGTTCCGTACAGGTTGCAATTTGTCCTGAGGATGAAGGGGAAGAGGGGGAACCAATGAGAGACTAGCTCTAGGTGTTGGGACAGGCACAGGTCACTCTATTTTCCCATCAGGAAGAAGAATTAAGCACAAGCTCAGCCTGCCCCCCAGAACCAGAAGAGGGCCTGAAGCAATCCTGCGCTTTGGCGGCC
This sequence comes from Balaenoptera acutorostrata, assembly GCF_949987535.1. Lineage (NCBI taxonomy): Eukaryota > Metazoa > Chordata > Mammalia > Artiodactyla > Balaenopteridae > Balaenoptera > Balaenoptera acutorostrata. The sequence continues at coordinate 93,375 of NW_026646617.1, forward strand.
ATCTCCCAAAAAAGCAAGTTGAAAAATGGAGCTCAGGGGCACTGCAATTCACAAACCTGCACAGTTTTAAATGATACCTCTCGTCCACAAATATATTAAGGGAAGGCAACGAAGAGGCTTTGAAAGCAAGGCAGAATTGCAGGAAACAGATTTCAGGAGGTAGATTCGAATCGCCTTGAAAGCACATGAAAAGCGGCAAAACGTGGACAATGATGCCCTTGGCCAAAAAGGGCGTATGCGTTTTTTCCTGAATATATTCAGGAAAAAACGCATACGCCCTTTTTGGCCAACCAAGCAACCTGGAAAGGCCAATCAGCGCTCCAAAGAAGTCTCGCTTCCCAGCGGGCAAAAGGGCCATGCGGAAAAAAGTGTCCAAACCAGAAATGCAGGACCGGCCATGGAGAAATGGGAGCCTTGCTACGCTGATGGGTGGGATGTAAATTGCCAACAGCCACTCTGGAGAAGTGTACGGTGTGTTCTGAAACATCTAAAAAACACAGCTTGGAGAGCATAGGGCACTTCCACTCATGGGCGTATAAATTGGGAAAACTAAAAATCAGCAAGACACAGGCACCCCAAAGTTTAGGGCTGCTCTGTGGACAAGAACCCCCACTTCATTACACTTTAAATATCCTAGGAAAGAGAAAAATGGATAAAGAAGTTGTGGTCCTCATGTACAATGGAATATCACTCAGCCATGAAATCAACGTCATAAGGCTAGTAGCAGCACGATGAGTGGATTTAGGTATGAAGATTCTAAGTGAAATAAGTCACACAGAAAAAGACACTTATCATAAGATATCACTTGTAGAGGGAATGTAAAAACCGCTACACTTGAACTGAATTGCAAAACAGAACAGAGTCACACGTTTAGGAAACACACTATGGCTGCTGAACGGGAAAGGTGAGGTGGGGTGATGCATAAAACAAGGGTTTCAAATTAGCTCCGATACTGTTCCATAAACCCAATATGTAAGAGACAAGACCTATTCCTTTTTCAGTGAACTGGACTCAACACCCCCTATTCACCGCACAAGAATATATCTGACTAGTAAGAATCTTCAAACCTATGTATTGATATCTCTCTGTAAGTGAGTCAAGGGGGTGTAAAGCGGCATAAACACAGCCGTGAAAAGCAGCTAAACCCCATTATAAAAATAAATTACTTTTCAAAACCCGTGAAACAAAGACAGTGAAAGAGAGAGAAATTCTTACAAAATTCGTTCAGGGGCTGTGATGCAACCTGGATTGACCATATCTAGACCCACAGCTGATTGAGACATAAGGGTGGACACTCTTGGGGCTGAGAGGTTCGGTGAGGTTGGGTGAGCCAACGCAGACCCTTTCAAGTAATACTGCATGGTACCCATCCCATGGGTCCCAAATCTCCAGGTTCAAGGGCATCTTCCTACGTCGAAAACAGGCATGAGAAACCCAGAAGATGGTACACCGTGTGATCGGGAAAGGTTTCTAAAACGCACCTCATTTCTCATCTCCTTTGCTCGGGTTCGCCATTCCAGCCGATTTACTAGCCATCTCCCTCCTTGGAGAATCAGCACCTTTAACCTCCTGTTCCGTACAGGTTGCAATTTGTCCTGAGGATGAACGGGAAGAGGGGGAACCAATGAGAGACTAGCTCTAGGTGTTGGGACAGGCACAGGTCACTCTATTTTCCCATCAGGAAGAAGAATCAAGCACAAGCTCAGCCTGCCCCCCAGAACCAGAAGAGGGCCTGAAGCAATCCTGCGCTTTTGCGGCCAGCTCCCAAAAAAGCGAGTTGAAAAATGGAGCTCAGGGGCACTGCAATTCACAAACCTGCACAGTTTTAAATGATACCTCTCGTCCACAAATATATTAAGGGAAGGCAACGAAGAGGCTTTGAAAGCAAGGCAGAATTGCAGGAAACAGATTTCAGGAGGTAGATTCGAATCGCCTTGAAAGCACATGAAAAGCGGCAAAACGTGGACAATGATGCCCTTGGCCAAAAAGGGCGTATGCGTTTTTTCCTGAATATATTCAGGAAAAAACGCATACGCCCTTTTTGGCCAACCAAGCAACCTGGAAAGGCCAATCAGCGCTCCAAAGAAGTCTCGCTTCCCAGCGGGCAAAAGGGCCATGGGGAAAAAAGTGTCCAAACCAGAAATGCAGGACCGGCCATGGAGAAATGGGAGCCTTGCTACGCTGATGGGTGGGATGTAAATTGCCAACAGGCACTCCGGAGAAGTGTACGGTGTGTTCTGAAACATCTAAAAACGCAGCTTGGAGAGCATAGGGCACTTCCACTCATGGGCGTATAAATTGGGAAAACTAAAAATCAGCAAGACACAGGCACCCCAAAGTTTAGGGCTGCTCTGTTGACAAGAACCCCCACTTCATTACACCTTAAATATCCTAGGAAAGAGAAAAATGGATAAAGAAGTTGGGGTCCTCATGTACAATGGAATTTCACTCAGCCATGAAATCAACGTCATAAGGCTAGTAGCAGCACGATGAGTGGATTTAGGTACGACGATTCTAAGTGAAATAAGTCACACAGAAAAGACACTTATCATAAGATATCACTTAGAGAGGGAATGTAAAAACCGCTACACTTGAACTGAATTGCAAAACAGAACAGAGTCACACGTTTAGGAAACACACTATGGCTGCTGAACGGGAAAGGTGAGGTGGGGTGATGCATAAAACAAGGGTTTCAAATTAGCTCCGATACCGTTCCATAAACCCAATATGTAAGAGACAAGACCTATTCCTTTTTCAGTGAACTGGACTCAACACCCCCTATTCACCGCACAAGAATATATCTGACTAGTAAGAATCTTCAAACCTATATATTGATATCTCTCCGTAAGTGAGTCAAGGGGGTGTAAAGCGGCATAAACACAGCCGTGAAAAGCAGCTAAACCCCATTATAAAAATAAATTACTTTTCAAAACCCGTGAAACAAAGACAGTGAAAGAGAGAGAAATTCTTACAAAATTCGTTCAGGGGCTGTGATGCAACCTGGATTGACCATATCTAGACCCACAGCTGATTGAGACATAAGGGTGGACACTCTTGGGGCTGAGAGGTTCGGTGAGGTTGGGTGAGCCAACGCAGACCCTTTCAAGTAATACTGCATGGTACCCATCCCATGGGTCCCAAATCTCCAGGTTCAAGGGCATCTTCCTACGTCGAAAACAGGCATGAGAAACCCAGAAGATGGTACACCGTGTGATCGGGAAAGGTTTCTAAAACGCACCTCATTTCTCATCTCCTTTGCTCGGGTTCGCCATTCCAGCCGATTTACTAGCCATCTCCCTCCTTGGAGAATCAGCACCTTTAACCTCCTGTTCCGTACAGGTTGCAATTTGTCCTGAGGATGAAGGGGAAGAGGGGGAACCAATGAGAGACTAGCTCTAGGTGTTGGGACAGGCACCGGTCACTCTATTTTCCCATCAGGAAGAAGAATTAAGCACAAGCTCAGCCTGACCCCCAGAACCAGAAGAGGGCCTGAAGCAATCCTGCGCTTTGGCGGCCATCTCCCAAAAAAGCGAGTTGAAAAATGGAGCTCAGGGGCACTGCAATTCACAAACCTGCAGAGTTTTAAATGATACCTCTCGTCCACAAATATATTAAGGGAAGGCAACGAAGAGGCTTTGAAAGCAAGGCAGAATTGCAGGAAACAGATTTCAGGAGGTAGATTCGAATCGCCTTGAAAGCACATGAAAAGCGGCAAAACGTGGACAATGATGCCCTTGGCCAAAAAGGGCGTATGCGTTTTTTCCTGAATATATTCAGGAAAAAACGCATACGCCCTTTTTGGCCAACCAAGCAACCTGGAAAGGCCAATCAGCGCTCCAAAGAAGTCTCGCTTCCCAGCGGGCAAAAGGGCCATGCGGAAAAAAAGTGTCCAAACCAGAAATGCAGGACCGGCCATGGAGAAATGGGAGCCTTGCTACGCTGATGGGTGGGATGTAAATTGCCAACAGCCACTCTGGAGAAGTGTACGGTGTGTTCTGAAACATCTAAAAAACACAGCTTGGAGAGCATAGGGCACTTCCACTCATGGGCGTATAAATTGGGAAAACTAAAAATCAGCAAGACACAGGCACCCCAAAGTTTAGGGCTGCTCTGTTGACAAGAACCCCCACTTCATTACACCTTAAATATCCTAGGAAAGAGAAAAATGGATAAAGAAGTTGTGGTCCTCATGTACAATGGAATATCACTCAGCCATGAAATCAACGTCATAAGGCTAGTAGCAGCACGATGAGTGGATTTAGGTATGAAGATTCTAAGTGAAATAAGTCACACAGAAAAAGACACTTATCATAAGATATCACTTGTAGAGGGAATGTAAAAACCGCTACACTTGAACTGAATTGCAAAACAGAACAGAGTCACACGTTTAGGAAACACACTATGGCTGCTGAACGGGAAAGGTGAGGTGGGGTGATGCATAAAACAAGGGTTTCAAATTAGCTCCGATACTGTTCCATAAACCCAATATGTAAGAGACAAGACCTATTCCTTTTTCAGTGAACTGGACTCAACACCCCCTATTCACCGCACAAGAATATATCTGACTAGTAAGAATCTTCAAACCTATGTATTGATATCTCTCTGTAAGTGAGTCAAGGGGGTGTAAAGCGGCATAAACACAGCCGTGAAAAGCAGCTAAACCCCATTATAAAAATAAATTACTTTTCAAAACCCGTGAAACAAAGACAGTGAAAGAGAGAGAAATTCTTACAAAATTCGTTCAGGGGCTGTGATGCAACCTGGATTGACCATATCTAGACCCACAGCTGATTGAGACATAAGGGTGGACACTCTTGGGGCTGAGAGGTTCGGTGAGGTTGGGTGAGCCAACGCAGACCCTTTCAAGTAATACTGCATGGTACCCATCCCATGGGTCCCAAATCTCCAGGTTCAAGGGCATCTTCCTACGTCGAAAACAGGCATGAGAAACCCAGAAGATGGTACACCGTGTGATCGGGAAAGGTTTCTAAAACGCACCTCATTTCTCATCTCCTTTGCTCGGGTTCGCCATTCCAGCCGATTTACTAGCCATCTCCCTCCTTGGAGAATCAGCACCTTTAACCTCCTGTTCCGTACAGGTTGCAATTTGTCCTGAGGATGAACGGGAAGAGGGGGAACCAATGAGAGACTAGCTCTAGGTGTTGGGACAGGCACAGGTCACTCTATTTTCCCATCAGGAAGAAGAATCAAGCACAAGCTCAGCCTGCCCCCCAGAACCAGAAGAGGGCCTGAAGCAATCCTGCGCTTTTGCGGCCAGCTCCCAAAAAAGCGAGTTGAAAAATGGAGCTCAGGGGCACTGCAATTCACAAACCTGCACAGTTTTAAATGATACCTCTCGTCCACAAATATATTAAGGGAAGGCAACGAAGAGGCTTTGAAAGCAAGGCAGAATTGCAGGAAACAGATTTCAGGAGGTAGATTCGAATAGCCTTGAAAGCACATGAAAAGCGGCAAAACGTGGACAATGATGCCCTTGGCCAAAAAGGGCGTATGCGTTTTTTCCTGAATATATTCAGGAAAAAACGCATACGCCCTTTTTGGCCAACCAAGCAACCTGGAAAGGCCAATCAGCGCTCCAAAGAAGTCTCGCTTCCCAGCGGGCAAAAGGGCCATGGGGAAAAAAGTGTCCAAACCAGAAATGCAGGACCGGCCATGGAGAAATGGGAGCCTTGCTACGCTGATGGGTGGGATGTAAATTGCCAACAGGCACTCCGGAGAAGTGTACGGTGTGTTCTGAAACATCTAAAAACACAGCTTGGAGAGCATAGGGCACTTCCACTCATGGGCGTATAAATTGGGAAAACTAAAAATCAGCAAGACACAGGCACCCCAAAGTTTAGGGCTGCTCTGTTGACAAGAACCCCCACTTCATTACACCTTAAATATCCTAGGAAAGAGAAAAATGGATAAAGAAGTTGGGGTCCTCATGTACAATGGAATATCAGTCAGCCATGAAATCCACGTCATAAGGCTAGTAGCAGCACGATGAGTGGATTTAGGTACGACGATTCTAAGTGAAATAAGTCACACAGAAAAAGACACTTATCATAAGATATCACTTAGAGAGGGAATGTAAAAACCGCTACACTTGAACTGAATTGCAAAACAGAACAGAGTCACACGTTTAGGAAACACACTATGGCTGCTGAACGGGAAAGGTGAGGTGGGGTGATGCATAAAACAAGGGTTTCAAATTAGCTCCGATACTGTTCCATAAACCCAATATGTAAGAGACAAGACCTATTCCTTTTTCAGTGAACTGGACTCAACACCCCCTATTCACCGCACAAGAATATATCTGACTAGTAAGAATCTTCAAACCTATGTATTGATATCTCTCTGTAAGTGAGTCAAGGGGGTGTAAAGCGGCATAAACACAGCCGTGAAAAGCAGCTAAACCCCATTATAAAAATAAATTACTTTTCAAAACCCGTGAAACAAAGACAGTGAAAGAGAGAGAAATTCTTACAAAATTCGTTCAGGGGCTGTGATGCAACCTGGATTGACCATATCTAGACCCACAGCTGATTGAGACATAAGGGTGGACACTCTTGGGGCTGAGAGGTTCGGTGAGGTTGGGTGACCCAACGCAGACCCTTTCAAGTAATACTGCATGGTACCCATCCCATGGGTCCCAAATCTCCAGGTTCAAGGGCATCTTCCTACGTCGAAAACAGGCATGAGAAACCCAGAAGATGGTACACCGTGTGATCGGGAAAGGTTTCTAAAACGCACCTCATTTCTCATCTCCTTTGCTCGGGTTCGCCATTCCAGCCGATTTACTAGCCGTCTCCCTCCTTGGAGAATCAGCACCTTTAACCTCCTGTTCCGTACAGGTTGCAATTTGTCCTGAGGATGAAGGGGAAGAGGGGGAACCAATGAGAGACTAGCTCTAGGTGTTGGGACAGGCACAGGTCACTCTATTTTCCCATCAGGAAGAAGAATTAAGCACAAGCTCAGCCTGCCCCCCAGAACCAGAAGAGGGCCTGAAGCAATCCTGCGCTTTGGCGGCCATCTCCCAAAAAAGCAAGTTGAAAAATGGAGCTCAGGGGCACTGCAATTCACAAACCTGCAGAGTTTTAAATGATACCTCTCGTCCACAAATATATTAAGGGAAGGCAACGAAGAGGCTTTGAAAGCAAGGCAGAATTGCAGGAAACAGATTTCAGGAGGTAGATTCGAATCGCCTTGAAAGCACATGAAAAGCGGCAAAACGTGGACAATGATGCCCTTGGCCAAAAAGGGCGTATGCGTTTTTTCCTGAATATATTCAGGAAAAAACGCATACGCCCTTTTTGGCCAACCAAGCAACCTGGAAAGGCCAATCAGCGCTCCAAAGAAGTCTCGCTTCCCAGCGGGCAAAAGGGCCATGCGGAAAAACGTGTCCAAACCAGAAATGCAGGACCGGCCATGGAGAAATGGGAGCCTTGCTACGCTGATGGGTGGGATGTAAATTGCCAACAGCCACTCTGGAGAAGTGTACGGTGTGTTCTGAAACATCTAAAAAACACAGCTTGGAGAGCATAGGGCACTTCCACTCATGGGCGTATAAATTGGGAAAACTAAAAATCAGCAAGACACAGGCACCCCAAAGTTTAGGGCTGCTCTGTGGACAAGAACCCCCACTTCATTACACTTTAAATATCCTAGGAAAGAGAAAAATGGATAAAGAAGTTGTGGTCCTCATGTACAATGGAATATCACTCAGCCATGAAATCAACGTCATAAGGCTAGTAGCAGCACGATGAGTGGATTTAGGTATGAAGATTCTAAGTGAAATAAGTCACACAGAAAAAGACACTTATCATAAGATATCACTTGTAGAGGGAATGTAAAAACCGCTACACTTGAACTGAATTGCAAAACAGAACAGAGTCACACGTTTAGGAAACACACTATGGCTGCTGAACGGGAAAGGTGAGGTGGGGTGATGCATAAAACAAGGGTTTCAAATTAGCTCCGATACTGTTCCATAAACCCAATATGTAAGAGACAAGACCTATTCCTTTTTCAGTGAACTGGACTCAACACCCCCTATTCACCGCACAAGAATATATCTGACTAGTAAGAATCTTCAAACCTATGTATTGATATCTCTCTGTAAGTGAGTCAAGGGGGTGTAAAGCGGCATAAACACAGCCGTGAAAAGCAGCTAAACCCCATTATAAAAATAAATTACTTTTCAAAACCCGTGAAACAAAGACAGTGAAAGAGAGAGAAATTCTTACAAAATTCGTTCAGGGGCTGTGATGCAACCTGGATTGACCATATCTAGACCCACAGCTGATTGAGACATAAGGGTGGACACTCTTGGGGCTGAGAGGTTCGGTGAGGTTGGGTGAGCCAACGCAGACCCTTTCAAGTAATACTGCATGGTACCCATCCCATGGGTCCCAAATCTCCAGGTTCAAGGGCATCTTCCTACGTCGAAAACAGGCATGAGAAACCCAGAAGATGGTACACCGTGTGATCGGGAAAGGTTTCTAAAACGCACCTCATTTCTCATCTCCTTTGCTCGGGTTCGCCATTCCAGCCGATTTACTAGCCATCTCCCTCCTTGGAGAATCAGCACCTTTAACCTCCTGTTCCGTACAGGTTGCAATTTGTCCTGAGGATGAACGGGAAGAGGGGGAACCAATGAGAGACTAGCTCTAGGTGTTGGGACAGGCACAGGTCACTCTATTTTCCCATCAGGAAGAAGAATCAAGCACAAGCTCAGCCTGCCCCCCAGAACCAGAAGAGGGCCTGAAGCAATCCTGCGCTTTTGCGGCCAGCTCCCAAAAAAGCGAGTTGAAAAATGGAGCTCAGGGGCACTGCAATTCACAAACCTGCACAGTTTTAAATGATACCTCTCGTCCACAAATATATTAAGGGAAGGCAACGAAGAGGCTTTGAAAGCAAGGCAGAATTGCAGGAAACAGATTTCAGGAGGTAGATTCGAATCGCCTTGAAAGCACATGAAAAGCGGCAAAACGTGGACAATGATGCCCTTGGCCAAAAAGGGCGTATGCGTTTTTTCCTGAATATATTCAGGAAAAAACGCATACGCCCTTTTTGGCCAACCAAGCAACCTGGAAAGGCCAATCAGCGCTCCAAAGAAGTCTCGCTTCCCAGCGGGCAAAAGGGCCATGGGGAAAAAAGTGTCCAAACCAGAAATGCAGGACCGGCCATGGAGAAATGGGAGCCTTGCTACGCTGATGGGTGGGATGTAAATTGCCAACAGGCACTCCGGAGAAGTGTACGGTGTGTTCTGAAACATCTAAAAACGCAGCTTGGAGAGCATAGGGCACTTCCACTCATGGGCGTATAAATTGGGAAAACTAAAAATCAGCAAGACAAGGCACCCCAAAGTTTAGGGCTGCTCTGTTGACAAGAACCCCCACTTCATTACACCTTAAATATCCTAGTAAGAGAAAAATGGATAAAGAAGTTGGGGTCCTCATGTACAATGGAATATCACTCAGCCATGAAATCAACGTCATAAGGCTAGTAGCAGCACGATGAGTGGATTTAGGTACGACGATTCTAAGTGAAATAAGTCACACAGAAAAGACACTTATCATAAGATATCACTTAGAGAGGGAATGTAAAAACCGCTACACTTGAACTGAATTGCAAAACAGAACAGAGTCACACGTTTAGGAAACACACTATGGCTGCTGAACGGGAAAGGTGAGGTGGGGTGATGCATAAAACAAGGGTTTCAAATTAGCTCCGATACCGTTCCATAAACCCAATATGTAAGAGACAAGACCTATTCCTTTTTCAGTGAACTGGACTCAACACCCCCTATTCACCGCACAAGAATATATCTGACTAGTAAGAATCTTCAAACCTATATATTGATATCTCTCCGTAAGTGAGTCAAGGGGGTGTAAAGCGGCATAAACACAGCCGTGAAAAGCAGCTAAACCCCATTATAAAAATAAATTACTTTTCAAAACCCGTGAAACAAAGACAGTGAAAGAGAGAGAAATTCTTACAAAATTCGTTCAGGGGCTGTGATGCAACCTGGATTGACCATATCTAGACCCACAGCTGATTGAGACATAAGGGTGGACACTCTTGGGGCTGAGAGGTTCGGTGAGGTTGGGTGAGCCAACGCAGACCCTTTCAAGTAATACTGCATGGTACCCATCCCATGGGTCCCAAATCTCCAGGTTCAAGGGCATCTTCCTACGTCGAAAACAGGCATGAGAAACCCAGAAGATGGTACACCGTGTGATCGGGAAAGGTTTCTAAAACGCACCTCATTTCTCATCTCCTTTGCTCGGGTTCGCCATTCCAGCCGATTTACTAGCCATCTCCCTCCTTGGAGAATCAGCACCTTTAACCTCCTGTTCCGTACAGGTTGCAATTTGTCCTGAGGATGAAGGGGAAGAGGGGGAACCAATGAGAGACTAGCTCTAGGTGTTGGGACAGGCACAGGTCACTCTATTTTCCCATCAGGAAGAAGAATTAAGCACAAGCTCAGCCTGCCCCCCAGAACCAGAAGAGGGCCTGAAGCAATCCTGCGCTTTGGCGGCCATCTCCCAAAAAAGCGAGTTGAAAAATGGAGCTCAGGGGCACTGCAATTCACAAACCTGCAGAGTTTTAAATGATACCTCTCGTCCACAGATATATTAAGGGAAGGCAACGAAGAGGCTTTGAAAGCAAGGCAGAATTGCAGGAAACAGATTTCAGGAGGTAGATTCGAATCGCCTTGAAAGCACATGAAAAGCGGCAAAACGTGGACAATGATGCCCTTGGCCAAAAAGGGCGTATGCGTTTTTTCCTGAATATATTCAGGAAAAAACGCATACGCCCTTTTTGGCCAACCAAGCAACCTGGAAAGGCCAATCAGCGCTCCAAAGAAGTCTCGCTTCCCAGCGGGCAAAAGGGCCATGCGGAAAAAAGTGTCCAAACCAGAAATGCAGGACCGGCCATGGAGAAATGGGAGCCTTGCTACGCTGATGGGTGGGATGTAAATTGCCAACAGCCACTCTGGAGAAGTGTACGGTGTGTTCTGAAACATCTAAAAAACACAGCTTGGAGAGCATAGGGCACTTCCACTCATGGGCGTATAAATTGGGAAAACTAAAAATCAGCAAGACACAGGCACCCCAAAGTTTAGGGCTGCTCTGTTGACAAGAACCCCCACTTCATTACACCTTAAATATCCTAGGAAAGAGAAAAATGGATAAAGAAGTTGTGGTCCTCATGTACAATGGAATATCACTCAGCCATGAAATCAACGTCATAAGGCTAGTAGCAGCACGATGAGTGGATTTAGGTATGAAGATTCTAAGTGAAATAAGTCACACAGAAAAAGACACTTATCATAAGATATCACTTGTAGAGGGAATGTAAAAACCGCTACACTTGAACTGAATTGCAAAACAGAACAGAGTCACACGTTTAGGAAACACACTATGGCTGCTGAACGGGAAAGGTGAGGTGGGGTGATGCATAAAACAAGGGTTTCAAATTAGCTCCGATACTGTTCCATAAACCCAATATGTAAGAGACAAGACCTATTCCTTTTTCAGTGAACTGGACTCAACACCCCCTATTCACCGCACAAGAATATATCTGACTAGTAAGAATCTTCAAACCTATGTATTGATATCTCTCTGTAAGTGAGTCAAGGGGGTGTAAAGCGGCATAAACACAGCCGTGAAAAGCAGCTAAACCCCATTATAAAAATAAATTACTTTTCAAAACCCGTGAAACAAAGGCAGTGAAAGAGAGAGAAATTCTTACAAAATTCGTTCAGGGGCTGTGATGCAACCTGGATTGACCATATCTAGACCCACAGCTGATTGAGACATAAGGGTGGACACTCTTGGGGCTGAGAGGTTCGGTGAGGTTGGGTGAGCCAACGCAGACCCTTTCAAGTAATACTGCATGGTACCCATCCCATGGGTCCCAAATCTCCAGGTTCAAGGGCATCTTCCTACGTCGAAAACAGGCATGAGAAACCCAGAAGATGGTACACCGTGTGATCGGGAAAGGTTTCTAAAACGCACCTCATTTCTCATCTCCTTTGCTCGGGTTCGCCATTCCAGCCGATTTACTAGACATCTCCCTCCTTGGAGAATCAGCACCTTTAACCTCTTGTTCCGTACAGGTTGCAATTTGTCCTGAGGATGAACGGGAAGAGGGGGAACCAATGAGAGACTAGCTCTAGGTGTTGGGACAGGCACAGGTCACTCTATTTTCCCATCAGGAAGAAGAATCAAGCACAAGCTCAGCCTGCCCCCCAGAACCAGAAGAGGGCCTGAAGCAATCCTGCGCTTTTGCGGCCAGCTCCCAAAAAAGCGAGTTGAAAAATGGAGCTCAGGGGCACTGCAATTCACAAACCTGCACAGTTTTAAATGATACCTCTCGTCCACAAATATACTAAGGGAAGGCAACGAAGAGGCTTTGAAAGCAAGGCAGAATTGCAGGAAACAGATTTCAGGAGGTAGATTCGAATCGCCTTGAAAGCACATGAAAAGCGGCAAAACGTGGACAATGATGCCCTTGGCCAAAAAGGGCGTATGCGTTTTTTCCTGAATATATTCAGGAAAAAACGCATACGCCCTTTTTGGCCAACCAAGCAACCTGGAAAGGCCAATCAGCGCTCCAAAGAAGTCTCGCTTCCCAGCGGGCAAAAGGGCCATGGGGAAAAAAGTGTCCAAACCAGAAATGCAGGACCGGCCATGGAGAAATGGGAGCCTTGCTACGCTGATGGGTGGGATGTAAATTGCCAACAGGCACTCCGGAGAAGTGTACGGTGTGTTCTGAAACATCTAAAAACACAGCTTGGAGAGCATAGGGCACTTCCACTCATGGGCGTATAAATTGGGAAAACTAAAAATCAGCAAGACACAGGCACCCCAAAGTTTAGGGCTGCTCTGTTGACAAGAACCCCCACTTCATTACACCTTAAATATCCTAGGAAAGAGAAAAATGGATAAAGAAGTTGGGGTCCTCATGTACAATGGAATATCAGTCAGCCATGAAATCCACGTCATAAGGCTAGTAGCAGCACGATGAGTGGATTTAGGTACGACGATTCTAAGTGAAATAAGTCACACAGAAAAAGACACTTATCATAAGATATCACTTGTAGAGGGAATGTAAAAACCGCTACACTTGAACTGAATTGCAAAACAGAACAGAGTCACACGTTTAGGAAACACACTATGGCTGCTGAACGGGAAAGGTTAGGTGGGGTGATGCATAAAACAAGGGTTTCAAATTAGCTCCGATACTGTTCCATAAACCCAATATGTAAGAGACAAGACCTATTCCTTTTTCAGTGAACTGGACTCAACACCCCCTATTCACCGCACAAGAATATATCTGACTAGTAAGAATCTTCAAACCTATGTATTGATATCTCTCTGTAAGTGAGTCAAGGGGGTGTAAAGCGGCATAAACACAGCCGTGAAAAGCAGCTAAACCCCATTATAAAAATAAATTACTTTTCAAAACCCGTGAAACAAAGACAGTGAAAGAGAGAGAAATTCTTACAAAATTCGTTCAGGGGCTGTGATGCAACCTGGATTGACCATATCTAGACCCACAGCTGATTGAGACATAAGGGTGGACACTCTTGGGGCTGAGAGGTTCGGTGAGGTTGGGTGAGCCAACGCAGACCCTTTCAAGTAATACTGCATGGTACCCATCCCATGGGTCCCAAATCTCCAGGTTCAAGGGCATCTTCCTACGTCGAAAACAGGCATGAGAAACCCAGAAGATGGTACACCGTGTGATCGGGAAAGGTTTCTAAAACGCACCTCATTTCTCATCTCCTTTGCTCGGGTTCGCCATTCCAGCCGATTTACTAGCCATCTCCCTCCTTGGAGAATCAGCACCTTTAACCTCCTGTTCCGTACAGGTTGCAATTTGTCCTGAGGATGAACGGGAAGAGGGGGAACCAATGAGAGACTAGCTCTAGGTGTTGGGACAGGCACAGGTCACTCTATTTTCCCATCAGGAAGAAGAATCAAGCACAAGCTCAGCCTGCCCCCCAGAACCAGAAGAGGGCCTGAAGCAATCCTGCGCTTTTGCGGCCAGCTCCCAAAAAAGCGAGTTGAAAAATGGAGCTCAGGGGCACTGCAATTCACAAACCTGCACAGTTTTAAATGATACCTCTCGTCCACAAATATATTAAGGGAAGGCAACGAAGAGGCTTTGAAAGCAAGGCAGAATTGCAGGAAACAGATTTCAGGAGGTAGATTCGAATCGCCTTGAAAGCACATGAAAAGCGGCAAAACGTGGACAATGATGCCCTTGGCCAAAAAGGGCGTATGCGTTTTTTCCTGAATATATTCAGGAAAAAACGCATACGCCCTTTTTGGCCAACCAAGCAACCTGGAAAGGCCAATCAGCGCTCCAAAGAAGTCTCGCTTCCCAGCGGGCAAAAGGGCCATGGGGAAAAAAGTGTCCAAACCAGAAATGCAGGACCGGCCATGGAGAAATGGGAGCCTTGCTACGCTGATGGGTGGGATGTAAATTGCCAACAGGCACTCCGGAGAAGTGTACGGTGTGTTCTGAAACATCTAAAAACACAGCTTGGAGAGCATAGGGCACTTCCACTCATGGGCGTATAAATTGGGAAAACTAAAAATCAGCAAGACACAGGCACCCCAAAGTTTAGGGCTGCTCTGTTGACAAGAACCCCCACTTCATTACACCTTAAATATCCTAGGAAAGAGAAAAATGGATAAAGAAGTTGGGGTCCTCATGTACAATGGAATATCACTCAGCCATGAAATCCACGTCATAAGGCTAGTAGCAGCACGATGAGTGGATTTAGGTACGACGATTCTAAGTGAAATAAGTCACACAGAAAAAGACACTTATCATAAGATATCACTTAGAGAGGGAATGTAAAAACCGCTACACTTGAACTGAATTGCAAAACAGAACAGAGTCACACGTTTAGGAAACACACTATGGCTGCTGAACGGGAAAGGTGAGGTGGGGTGATGCATAAAACAAGGGTTTCAAATTAGCTCCGATACTGTTCCATAAACCCAATATGTAAGAGACAAGACCTATTCCTTTTTCAGTGAACTGGACTCAACACCCCCTATTCACCGCACAAGAATATATCTGACTAGTAAGAATCTTCAAACCTATGTATTGATATCTCTCTGTAAGTGAGTCAAGGGGGTGTAAAGCGGCATAAACACAGCCGTGAAAAGCAGCTAAACCCCATTATAAAAATAAATTACTTTTCAAAACCCGTGAAACAAAGACAGTGAAAGAGAGAGAAATTCTTACAAAATTCGTTCAGGGGCTGTGATGCAACCTGGATTGACCATATCTAGACCCACAGCTGATTGAGACATAAGGGTGGACACTCTTGGGGCTGAGAGGTTCGGTGAGGTTGGGTGACCCAACGCAGACCCTTTCAAGTAATACTGCATGGTACCCATCCCATGGGTCCCAAATCTCCAGGTTCAAGGGCATCTTCCTACGTCGAAAACAGGCATGAGAAACCCAGAAGATGGTACACCGTGTGATCGGGAAAGGTTTCTAAAACGCACCTCATTTCTCATCTCCTTTGCTCGGGTTCGCCATTCCAGCCGATTTACTAGCCATCTCCCTCCTTGGAGAATCAGCACCTTTAACCTCCTGTTCCGTACAGGTTACAATTTGTCCTGAGGATGAAGGGGAAGAGGGGGAACCAATGAGAGACTAGCTCTAGGTGTTGGGACAGGCACAGGTCACTCTATTTTCCCATCAGGAAGAAGAATCAAGCACAAGCTCAGCCTGCCCCCCAGAACCAGAAGAGGGCCTGAAGCAATCCTGCGCTTTTGCGGCCAGCTCCCAAAAAAGCGAGTTGAAAAATGGAGCTCAGGGGCACTGCAATTCACAAACCTGCACAGTTTTAAATGATACCTCTCGTCCACAAATATACTAAGAGAAGGCAACGAAGAGGCTTTGAAAGCAAGGCAGAATTGCAGGAAACAGATTTCAGGAGGTAGATTCGAATCGCCTTGAAAGCACATGAAAAGCGGCAAAACGTGGACAATGATGCCCTTGGCCAAAAAGGGCGTATGCGTTTTTTCCTGAATATATTCAGGAAAAAACGCATACGCCCTTTTTGGCCAACCAAGCAACCTGGAAAGGCCAATCAGCGCTCCAAAGAAGTCTCGCTTCCCAGCGGGCAAAAGGGCCATGCGGAAAAAAGTGTCCAAACCAGAAATGCAGGACCGGCCATGGAGAAATGGGAGCCTTGCTACGCTGATGGGTGGGATGTAAATTGCCAACAGCCACTCTGGAGAAGTGTACGGTGTGTTCTGAAACATCTAAAAAACACAGCTTGGAGAGCATAGGGCACTTCCACTCATGGGCGTATAAATTGGGAAAACTAAAAATCAGCAAGACACAGGCACCCCAAAGTTTAGGGCTGCTCTGTTGACAAGAACCCCCACTTCATTACACCTTAAATATCCTAGGAAAGAGAAAAATGGATAAAGAAGTTGTGGTCCTCATGTACAATGGAATATCACTCAGCCATGAAATCAACGTCATAAGGCTAGTAGCAGCACGATGAGTGGATTTAGGTATGAAGATTCTAAGTGAAATAAGTCACACAGAAAAAGACACTTATCATAGATATCACTTAGAGAGGGAATGTAAAAACCGCTACACTTGAACTGAATTGCAAAACAGAACAGAGTCACACGTTTAGGAAACACACTATGGCTGCTGAACGGGAAAGGTGAGGTGGGGTGATGCATAAAACAAGGGTTTCAAATTAGCTCCGATACCGTTCCATAAACCCAATATGTAAGAGACAAGACCTATTCCTTTTTCAGTGAACTGGACTCAACACCCCCTATTCACCGCACAAGAATATATCTGACTAGTAAGAATCTTCAAACCTATGTATTGATATCTCTCTGTAAGTGAGTCAAGGGGGTTTAAAGCGGCATAAACACAGCCGTGAAAAGCAGCTAAACCCCATTATAAAAATAAATTACTTTTCAAAACCCGTGAAACAAAGACAGTGAAAGAGAGAGAAATTCTTACAAAATTCGTTCAGGGGCTGTGATGCAACCTGGATTGACCATATCTAGACCCACAGCTGATTGAGACATAAGGGTGGACACTCTTGGGGCTGAGAGGTTCGGTGAGGTTGGGTGACCCAACGCAGACCCTTTCAAGTAATACTGCATGGTACCCATCCCATGGGTCCCAAATCTCCAGGTTCAAGGGCATCTTCCTACGTCAAAAACAGGCATGAGAAACCCAGAAGATGGTACACCGTGTGATCGGGAAAGGTTTCTAAAACGCACCTCATTTCTCATCTCCTTTGCTCGGGTTCGCCATTCCAGCCGATTTACTAGCCATCTCCCTCCTTGGAGAATCAGCACCTTTAACCTCCTGTTCCGTACAGGTTACAATTTGTCCTGAGGATGAAGGGGAAGAGGGGGAACCAATGAGAGACTAGCTCTAGGTGTTGGGACAGGCACAGGTCACTCTATTTTCCCATCAGGAAGAAGAATCAAGCACAAGCTCAGCCTGCCCCCCAGAACCAGAAGAGGGCCTGAAGCAATCCTGCGCTTTTGCGGCCAGCTCCCAAAAAAGCGAGTTGAAAAATGGAGCTCAGGGGCACTGCAATTCACAAACCTGCACAGTTTTAAATGATACCTCTCGTCCACAAATATACTAAGGGAAGGCAACGAAGAGGCTTTGAAAGCAAGGCAGAATTGCAGGAAACAGATTTCAGGAGGTAGATTCGAATCGCCTTGAAAGCACATGAAAAGCGGCAAAACGTGGACAATGATGCCCTTGGCCAAAAAGGGCGTATGCGTTTTTTCCTGAATATATTCAGGAAAAAACGCATACGCCCTTTTTGGCCAACCAAGCAACCTGGAAAGGCCAATCAGCGCTCCAAAGAAGTCTCGCTTCCCAGCGGGCAAAAGGGCCATGGGGAAAAAAGTGTCCAAACCAGAAATGCAGGACCGGCCATGGAGAAATGGGAGCCTTGCTACACTGATGGGTGGCATGTAAATTGCCAACAGGCACTCCGGAGAAGTGTACGGTGTGTTCTGAAACATCTAAAAACACAGCTTGGAGAGCATAGGGCACTTCCACTCATGGGCGTATAAATTGGGAAAACTAAAAATCAGCAAGACACAGGCACCCCAAAGTTTAGGGCTGCTCTGTTGACAAGAACCCCCACTTCATTACACCTTAAATATCCTAGGAAAGAGAAAAATGGATAAAGAAGTTGGGGTCCTCATGTACAATGGAATATCAGTCAGCCATGAAATCCACGTCATAAGGCTAGTAGCAGCACGATGAGTGGATTTAGGTACGACGATTCTAAGTGAAATAAGTCACACAGAAAAAGACACTTATCATAAGATATCACTTCTAGAGGGAATGTAAAAACCGCTACACTTGAACTGAATTGCAAAACAGAACAGAGTCACACGTTTAGGAAACACACTATGGCTGCTGAACGGGAAAGGTGAGGTGGGGTGATGCATAAAACAAGGGTTTCAAATTAGCTCCGATACCGTTCCATAAACCCAATATGTAAGAGACAAGACCTATTCCTTTTTCAGTGAACTGGACTCAACACCCCCTATTCACCGCACAAGAATATATCTGACTAGTAAGAATCTTCAAACCTATGTATTGATATCTCTCTGTAAGTGAGTCAAGGGGGTGTAAAGCGGCATAAACACAGCCGTGAAAAGCAGCTAAACCCCATTATAAAAATAAATTACTTTTCAAAACCCGTGAAACAAAGACAGTGAAAGAGAGAGAAATTCTTACAAAATTCGTTCAGGGGCTGTGATGCAACCTGGATTGACCATATCTAGACCCACAGCTGATTGAGACATAAGGGTGGACACTCTTGGGGCTGAGAGGTTCGGTGAGGTTGGGTGAGCCAACGCAGACCCTTTCAAGTAATACTGCATGGTACCCATCCCATGGGTCCCAAATCTCCAGGTTCAAGGGCATCTTCCTACGTCGAAAACAGGCATGAGAAACCCAGAAGATGGTACACCGTGTGATCGGGAAAGGTTTCTAAAACGCACCTCATTTCTCATCTCCTTTGCTCGGGTTCGCCATTCCAGCCGATTTACTAGCCATCTCCCTCCTTGGAGAATCAGCACCTTTAACCTCCTGTTCCGTACAGGTTGCAATTTGTCCTGAGGATGAACGGGAAGAGGGGGAACCAATGAGAGACTAGCTCTAGGTGTTGGGACAGGCACAGGTCACTCTATTTTCCCATCAGGAAGAAGAATTAAGCACAAGCTCAGCCTGCCCGCCAGAACCAGAAGAGGGCCTGAAGCAATCCTGCGCTTTGGCGGCCATCTCCCAAAAAAGCGAGTTGAAAAATGGAGCTCAGGGGCACTGCAATTCACAAACCTGCAGAGTTTTAAATGATACCTCTCGTCCACAAATATATTAAGGGAAGGCAACGAAGAGGCTTTGAAAGCAAGGCAGAATTGCAGGAAACAGATTTCAGGAGGTAGATTCGAATCGCCTTGAAAGCACATGAAAAGCGGCAAAACGTGGACAATGATGCCCTTGGCCAAAAAGGGCGTATGCGTTTTTTCCTGAATATATTCAGGAAAAAACGCATACGCCCTTTTTGGCCAACCAAGCAACCTGGAAAGGCCAATCAGCGCTCCAAAGAAGTCTCGCTTCCCAGCGGGCAAAAGGGCCATGCGGAAAAAAGTGTCCAAACCAGAAATGCAGGACCGGCCATGGAGAAAGGGGAGCCTTGCTACGCTGATGGGTGGGATGTAAATTGCCAACAGCCACTCTGGAGAAGTGTACGGTGTGTTCTGAAACATCTAAAAAACACAGCTTGGAGAGCATAGGGCACTTCCACTCATGGGCGTATAAATTGGGAAAACTAAAAATCAGCAAGACACAGGCACCCCAAAGTTTAGGGCTGCTCTGTTGACAAGAACCCCCACTTCATTACACCTTAAATATCCTAGGAAAGAGAAAAATGGATAAAGAAGTTGTGGTCCTCATGTACAATGGAATATCACTCAGCCATGAAATCAACGTCATAAGGCTAGTAGCAGCACGATGAGTGGATTTAGGTATGAAGATTCTAAGTGAAATAAGTCACACAGAAAAAGACACTTATCATAAGATATCACTTGTAGAGGGAATGTAAAAACCGCTACACTTGAACTGAATTGCAAAACAGAACAGAGTCACACGTTTAGGAAACACACTATGGCTGCTGAACGGGAAAGGTGAGGTGGGGTGATGCATAAAACAAGGGTTTCAAATTAGCTCCGATACTGTTCCATAAACCCAATATGTAAGAGACAAGACCTATTCCTTTTTCAGTGAACTGGACTCAACACCCCCTATTCACCGCACAAGAATATATCGGACTAGTAAGAATCTTCAAACCTATGTATTGATATCTCTCTGTAAGTGAGTCAAGGGGGTGTAAAGCGGCATAAACACAGCCGTGAAAAGCAGCTAAACCCCATTATAAAAATAAATTACTTTTCAAAACCCGTGAAACAAAGACAGTGAAAGAGAGAGAAATTCTTACAAAATTCGTTCAGGGGCTGTGATGCAACCTGGATTGACCATATCTAGACCCACAGCTGATTGAGACATAAGGGTGGACACTCTTGGGGCTGAGAGGTTCGGTGAGGTTGGGTGAGCCAACGCAGACCCTTTCAAGTAATACTGCATGGTACCCATCCCATGGGTCCCAAATCTCCAGGTTCAAGGGCATCTTCCTACGTCGAAAACAGGCATGAGAAACCCAGAAGATGGTACACCGTGTGATCGGGAAAGGTTTCTAAAACGCACCTCATTTCTCATCTCCTTTGCTCGGGTTCGCCATTCCAGCCGATTTACTAGCCATCTCCCTCCTTGGAGAATCAGCACCTTTAACCTCCTGTTCCGTACAGGTTACAATTTGTCCTGAGGATGAAGGGGAAGAGGGGGAACCAATGAGAGACTAGCTCTAGGTGTTGGGACAGGCACAGGTCACTCTATTTTCCCATCAGGAAGAAGAATCAAGCACAAGCTCAGCCTGCCCCCCAGAACCAGAAGAGGGCCTGAAGCAATCCTGCGCTTTTGCGGCCAGCTCCCAAAAAAGCGAGTTGAAAAATGGAGCTCAGGGGCACTGCAATTCACAAACCTGCACAGTTTTAAATGATACCTCTCGTCCACAAATATACTAAGGGAAGGCAACGAAGAGGCTTTGAAAGCAAGGCAGAATTGCAGGAAACAGATTTCAGGAGGTAGATTCGAATCGCCTTGAAAGCACATGAAAAGCGGCAAAACGTGGACAATGATGCCCTTGGCCAAAAAGGGCGTATGCGTTTTTTCCTGAATATATTCAGGAAAAAACGCATACGCCCTTTTTGGCCAACCAAGCAACCTGGAAATGCCAATCAGCGCTCCAAAGAAGTCTCGCTTCCCAGCGGGCAAAAGGGCCATGGGGAAAAAAGTGTCCAAACCAGAAATGCAGGACCGGCCATGGAGAAATGGGAGCCTTGCTACGCTGATGGGTGGGATGTAAATTGCCAACAGGCACTCCGGAGAAGTGTACGGTGTGTTCTGAAACATCTAAAAACACAGCTTGGAGAGCATAGGGCACTTCCACTCATGGGCGTATAAATTGGGAAAACTAAAAATCAGCAAGACACAGGCACCCCAAAGTTTAGGGCTGCTCTGTTGACAAGAACCCCCACTTCATTACACCTTAAATATCCTAGGAAAGAGAAAAATGGATAAAGAAGTTGGGGTCCTCATGTACAATGGAATATCACTCAGCCATGAAATCCACGTCATAAGGCTAGTAGCAGCACGATGAGTGGATTTAGGTACGACGATTCTAAGTGAAATAAGTCACACAGAAAAAGACACTTATCATAAGATATCACTTCTAGAGGGAATGTAAAAACCGCTACACTTGAACTGAATTGCAAAACAGAACAGAGTCACACGTTTAGGAAACACACTATGGCTGCTGAACGGGAAAGGTGAGGTGGGGTGATGCATAAAACAAGGGTTTCAAATTAGCTCCGATACTGTTCCATAAACCCAATATGTAAGAGACAAGACCTATTCCTTTTTCAGTGAACTGGACTCAACACCCCCTATTCACCGCACAAGAATATATCTGACTAGTAAGAATCTTCAAACCTATGTATTGATATCTCTCTGTAAGTGAGTCAAGGGGGTGTAAAGCGGCATAAACACAGCCGTGAAAAGCAGCTAAACCCCATTATAAAAATAAATTACTTTTCAAAACCCGTGAAACAAAGACAGTGAAAGAGAGAGAAATTCTTACAAAATTCGTTCAGGGGCTGTGATGCAACCTGGATTGACCATATCTAGACCCACAGCTGATTGAGACATAAGGGTGGACACTCTTGGGGCTGAGAGGTTCGGTGAGGTTGGGTGAGCCAACGCAGACCCTTTCAAGTAATACTGCATGGTACCCATCCCATGGGTCCCAAATCTCCAGGTTCAAGGGCATCTTCCTACGTCGAAAACAGGCATGAGAAACCCAGAAGATGGTACACCGTGTGATCGGGAAAGGTTTCTAAAACGCACCTCATTTCTCATCTCCTTTGCTCGGGTTCGCCATTCCAGCCGATTTACTAGCCATCTCCCTCCTTGGAGAATCAGCACCTTTAACCTCCTGTTCCGTACAGGTTACAATTTGTCCTGAGGATGAAGGGGAAGAGGGGGAACCAATGAGAGACTAGCTCTAGGTGTTGGGACAGGCACAGGTCACTCTATTTTCCCATCAGGAAGAAGAATCAAGCACAAGCTCAGCCTGCCCCCCAGAACCAGAAGAGGGCCTGAAGCAATCCTGCGCTTTTGCGGCCAGCTCCCAAAAAAGCGAGTTGAAAAATGGAGCTCAGGGGCACTGCAATTCACAAACCTGCACAGTTTTAAATGATACCTCTCGTCCACAAATATACTAAGGGAAGGCAACGAAGAGGCTTTGAAAGCAAGGCAGAATTGCAGGAAACAGATTTCAGGAGGTAGATTCGAATCGCCTTGAAAGCACATGAAAAGCGGCAAAACGTGGACAATGATGCCCTTGGCCAAAAAGGGCGTATGCGTTTTTTCCTGAATATATTCAGGAAAAAACGCATACGCCCTTTTTGGCCAACCAAGCAACCTGGAAATGCCAATCAGCGCGCCAAAGAAGTCTCGCTTCCCAGCGGGCAAAAGGGCCATGGGGAAAAAAGTGTCCAAACCAGAAATGCAGGACCGGCCATGGAGAAATGGGAGCCTTGCTACGCTGATGGGTGGGATGTAAATTGCCAACAGGCACTCCGGAGAAGTGTACGGTGTGTTCTGAAACATCTAAAAACACAGCTTGGAGAGCATAGGGCACTTCCACTCATGGGCGTATAAATTGGGAAAACTAAAAATCAGCAAGACACAGGCACCCCAAAGTTTAGGGCTGCTCTGTTGACAAGAACCCCCACTTCATTACACCTTAAATATCCTAGGAAAGAGAAAAATGGATAAAGAAGTTGGGGTCCTCATGTACAATGGAATATCACTCAGCCATGAAATCCACGTCATAAGGCTAGTAGCAGCACGATGAGTGGATTTAGGTACGACGATTCTAAGTGAAATAAGTCACACAGAAAAAGACACTTATCATAAGATATCACTTCTAGAGGGAATGTAAAAACCGCTACACTTGAACTGAATTGCAAAACAGAACAGAGTCACACGTTTAGGAAACACACTATGGCTGCTGAACGGGAAAGGTGAGGTGGGGTGATGCATAAAACAAGGGTTTCAAATTAGCTCCGATACTGTTCCATAAACCCAATATGTAAGAGACAAGACCTATTCCTTTTTCAGTGAACTGGACTCAACACCCCCTATTCACCGCACAAGAATATATCGGACTAGTAAGAATCTTCAAACCTATGTATTGATATCTCTCTGTAAGTGAGTCAAGGGGGTGTAAAGCGGCATAAACACAGCCGTGAAAAGCAGCTAAACCCCATTATAAAAATAAATTACTTTTCAAAACCCGTGAAACAAAGACAGTGAAAGAGAGAGAAATTCTTACAAAATTCGTTCAGGGGCTGTGATGCAACCTGGATTGACCATATCTAGACCCACAGCTGATTGAGACATAAGGGTGGACACTCTTGGGGCTGAGAGGTTCGGTGAGGTTGGGTGAGCCAACGCAGACCCTTTCAAGTAATACTGCATGGTACCCATCCCATGGGTCCCAAATCTCCAGGTTCAAGGGCATCTTCCTACGTCGAAAACAGGCATGAGAAACCCAGAAGATGGTACACCGTGTGATCGGGAAAGGTTTCTAAAACGCACCTCATTTCTCATCTCCTTTGCTCGGGTTCGCCATTCCAGCCGATTTACTAGCCATCTCCCTCCTTGGAGAATCAGCACCTTTAACCTCCTGTTCCGTACAGGTTACAATTTGTCCTGAGGATGAAGGGGAAGAGGGGGAACCAATGAGAGACTAGCTCTAGGTGTTGGGACAGGCACAGGTCACTCTATTTTCCCATCAGGAAGAAGAATCAAGCACAAGCTCAGCCTGCCCCCCAGAACCAGAAGAGGGCCTGAAGCAATCCTGCGCTTTTGCGGCCAGCTCCCAAAAAAGCGAGTTGAAAAATGGAGCTCAGGGGCACTGCAATTCACAAACCTGCACAGTTTTAAATGATACCTCTCGTCCACAAATATACTAAGGGAAGGCAACGAAGAGGCTTTGAAAGCAAGGCAGAATTGCAGGAAACAGATTTCAGGAGGTAGATTCGAATCGCCTTGAAAGCACATGAAAAGCGGCAAAACGTGGACAATGATGCCCTTGGCCAAAAAGGGCGTATGCGTTTTTTCCTGAATATATTCAGGAAAAAACGCATACGCCCTTTTTGGCCAACCAAGCAACCTGGAAATGCCAATCAGCGCTCCAAAGAAGTCTCGCTTCCCAGCGGGCAAAAGGGCCATGGGGAAAAAAGTGTCCAAACCAGAAATGCAGGACCGGCCATGGAGAAATGGGAGCCTTGCTACGCTGATGGGTGTGGGATGTAAATTGCCAACAGCCACTCTGGAGAAGTGTACGGTGTGTTCTGAAACATCTAAAAAACACAGCTTGGAGAGCATAGGGCACTTCCACTCATGGGCGTATAAATTGGGAAAACTAAAAATCAGCAAGACACAGGCACCCCAAAGTTTAGGGCTGCTCTGTTGACAAGAACCCCCACTTCATTACACCTTAAATATCCTAGGAAAGAGAAAAATGGATAAAGAAGTTGGGGTCCTCATGTACAATGGAATATCACTCAGCCATGAAATCAACGTCATAAGGCTAGTAGCAGCACGATGAGTGGATTTAGGTACGACGATTCTAAGTGAAATAAGTCACACAGAAAAAGACACTTATCATAAGATATCACTTCTAGAGGGAATGTAAAAACCGCTACACTTGAACTGAATTACAAAACAGAACAGAGTCACACGTTTAGAAAACACACTATGGCTGCTGAACGGGCAAGGTGAGGTGGGGTGATGCATAAAACAAGGGTTTCAAATTAGCTCAGATACCGTTCCATAAACCCAATATGTAAGAGACAAGACCTATTCCTTTTTCAGTGAACTGGACTCAACACCCCCTATTCACCGCACAAGAATATATCTGACTAGTAAGAATCTTCAAACCTATGTATTGATATCTCTCTGTAAGTGAGTCAAGGGGGTGTAAAGCGGCATAAACACAGCCGTGAAAAGCAGCTAAACCCCATTATAAAAATAAATTACTTTTCAAAACCCGTGAAACAAAGACAGTGAAAGAGAGAGAAATTCTTACAAAATTCGTTCAGGGGCTGTGATGCAACCTGGATTGACCATATCTAGACCCACAGCTGATTGAGACATAAGGGTGGACACTCTTGGGGCTGAGAGGTTCGGTGAGGTTGGGTGAGCCAATGCAGACCCTTTCAAGTAATACTGCATGGTACCCATCCCATGGGTCCCAAATCTCCAGGTTCAAGGGCATCTTCCTACATCGAAAACAGGCATGAGAAACCCAGAAGATGGTACACCGTGTGATCGGGAAAGGTTTCTAAAACGCACCTCATTTCTCATCTCCTTTGCTCGGGTTCGCCATTCCAGCCGATTTACTAGCCATCTCCCTCCTTGGAGAATCAGCACCTTTAACCTCCTGTTCCGTAGAGGTTGCAATTTGTCCTGAGGATGAAGGGGAAGAGGGGGAACCAATGAGAGACTAGCTCTAGGTGTTGGGACAGGCACAGGTCACTCTATTTTCCCATCAGGAAGAAGAATTAAGCACAAGCTCAGCCTGCCCCCCAGAACCAGAAGAGGGCCTGAAGCAATCCTGCGCTTTTGCGGCCAGCTCCCAAAAAAGCGAGTTGAAAAATGGAGCTCAGGGGCACTGCAATTCACAAACCTGCAGAGTTTTAAATGATACCTCTCGTCCACAAATATATTAAGGGAAGGCTACGAAGAGGCTTTGAAAGCAAGGCAGAATTGCAGGAAACAGATTTCAGGAGGTAGATTCGAATCGCCTTGAAAGCACATGAAAAGCGGCAAAACGTGGACAATGATGCCCTTGGCCAAAAAGGGCGTATGCGTTTTTTCCTGAATATATTCAGGAAAAAACGCATACGCCCTTTTTGGCCAACCAAGCAACCTGGAAAGGCCAATCAGCGCTCCAAAGAAGTCTCGCTCCCCAGCGGGCAAAAGGGCCATGCGGAAAAAAGTGTCCAAACCAGAAATGCAGGACCGGCCATGGAGAAATGGGAGCCTTGCTACGCTGATGGGTGGGATGTAAATTGCCAACAGCCACTCTGGAGAAGTGTACGGTGTGTTCTGAAACATCTAAAAAACACAGCTTGGAGAGCATAGGGCACTTCCACTCATGGGCGTATAAATTGGGAAAACTAAAAATCAGCAAGACACAGGCACCCCAAAGTTTAGGGCTGCTCTGTTGACAAGAACCCCCACTTCATTACACCTTAAATATCCTAGGAAAGAGAAAAATGGATAAAGAAGTTGGGGTCCTCATGTACAATGGAATATCACTCAGCCATGAAATCAACGTCATAAGGCTAGTAGCAGCACGATGAGTGGATTTAGGTACGACGATTCTAAGTGAAATAAGTCACACAGAAAAAGACACTTATCATAAGATATCACTTCTAGAGGGAATGTAAAAACTGCTACACTTGAACTGAATTACAAAACAGAACAGAGTCACACGTTTAGAAAACACACTATGGCTGCTGAACGGGCAAGGTGAGGTGGGGTGATGCATAAAACAAGGGTTTCAAATTAGCTCAGATACCGTTCCATAAACCCAATATGTAAGAGACAAGACCTATTCCTTTTTCAGTGAACTGGACTCAACACCCCCTATTCACCGCACAAGAATATATCTGACTAGGAAGAATCTTCAAACCTATGTATTGATATCTCTCTGTAAGTGAGTCAAGGGGGTGTAAAGCGGCATAAACACAGCCGTGAAAAGCAGCTAAACCCCATTACAAAAATAAATTACTTTTCAAAACCCGTGAAACAAAGACAGTGAAAGAGAGAGAAATTCTTACAAAATTCGTTCAGGGGCTGTGATGCAACCTGGATTGACCATATCTAGACCCACAGCTGATTGAGACATAAGGGTGGACACTCTTGGGGCTGAGAGGTTCGGTGAGGTTGGGTGAGCCAACGCAGACCCTTTCAAGTAATACTGCATGGTACCCATCCCATGGGTCCCAAATCTCCAGGTTCAAGGGCATCTTCCTACATCGAAAACAGGCATGAGAAACCCAGAAGATGGTACACCGTGTGATCGGGAAAGGTTTCTAAAACGCACCTCATTTCTCATCTCCTTTGCTCGGGTTCGCCATTCCAGCCGATTTACTAGCCATCTCCCTCCTTGGAGAATCAGCACCTTTAACCTCCTGTTCCGTACAGGTTGCAATTTGTCCTGAGGATTAACGGGAAGAGGGGGAACCAATGAGAGACTAGCTCTAGGTGTTGGGACAGGCACAGGTCACTCTATTTTCCCATCAGGAAGAAGAATTAAGCACAAGCTCAGCCTGCCCCCCAGAACCAGAAGAGGGCCTGAAGCAATCCTGCGCTTTTGCGGCCAGCTCCCAAAAAAGCGAGTTGAAAAATGGAGCTCAGGGGCACTGCAATTCACAAACCTGCAGAGTTTTAAATGATACCTCTCGTCCACAAATATATTAAGGGAAGGCTACGAAGAGGCTTTGAAAGCAAGGCAGAATTGCAGGAAACAGATTTCAGGAGGTAGATTCGAATCGCCTTGAAAGCACATGAAAAGCGGCAAAACGTGGACAATGATGCACTTGGCCAAAAAGGGCGTATGCGTTTTTTCCTGAATATATTCAGGAAAAAACGCATACGCCCTTTTTGGCCAACCAAGCAACCTGGAAAAGCCAATCAGCGCTCCAAAGAAGTCTCGCTTCCCAGCGGGCAAAAGGGCCATGCGGAAAAAAGTGTCCAAACCAGAAATGCAGGACCGGCCATGGAGAAATGGGAGCCTTGCTACGCTGATGGGTGGGATGTAAATTGCCAACAGCCACTCTGGAGAAGTGTATGGTGTGTTCTGAAACATCTAAAAAACACAGCTTGGAGAGCATAGGGCACTTCCACTCATGGGCGTATAAATTGGGAAAACTAAAAATCAGCAAGACACAGGCACCCCAAAGTTTAGGGCTGCTCTGTTGACAAGAACCCCCACTTCATTACACCTGAAATATCCTAGGAAAGAGAAAAATGGATAAAGAAGTTGGGGTCCTAATGTACAATGGAATATCACTCAGCCATGAAATCAACGTCATAAGGCTAGTAGCAGCACGATGAGTGGATTTAGGTACGACGATTCTAAGTGAAATAAGTCACACAGAAAAAGACACTTATCATAAGATATCACTTCTAGAGGGAATGTAAAAACCGCTACACTTGAACTGAATTACAAAACAGAACAGAGTCACACGTTTAGAAAACACACTATGGCTGCTGAACGGGCAAGGTGAGGTGGGGTGATGCATAAAACAAGGGTTTCAAATTAGCTCAGATACCGTTCCATAAACCCAATATGTAAGAGACAAGACCTATTCCTTTTTCAGTGAACTGGACTCAACACCCCCTATTCACCGCACAAGAATATATCTGACTAGGAAGAATCTTCAAACCTATGTATTGATATCTCTCTGTAAGTGAGTCAAGGGGGTGTAAAGCGGCATAAACACAGCCGTGAAAAGCAGCTAAACCCCATTATAAAAATAAATTACTTTTCAAAACCCGTGAAACAAAGACAGTGAAAGAGAGAGAAATTCTTACAAAATTCGTTCAGGGGCTGTGATGCAACCTGGATTGACCATATCTAGACCCACAGCTGATTGAGACATAAGGGTGGACACTCTTGGGGCTGAGAGGTTCGGTGAGGTTGGGTGAGCCAACGCAGACCCTTTCAAGTAATACTGCATGGTACCCATCCCATGGGTCCCAAATCTCCAGGTTCAAGGGCATCTTCCTACATCGAAAACAGGCATGAGAAACCCAGAAGATGGTACACCGTGTGATCGGGAAAGGTTTCTAAAACGCACCTCATTTCTCATCTCCTTTGCTCGGGTTCGCCATTCCAGCCGATTTACTAGCCATCTCCCTCCTTGGAGAATCAGCACCTTTAACCTCCTGTTCCGTACAGGTTGCAATTTGTCCTGAGGATGAACGGGAAGAGGGGGAACCAATGAGAGACTAGCTCTAGGTGTTGGGACAGACACAGGTCACTCTATTTTCCCATCAGGAAGAAGAATTAAGCACAAGCTCAGCCTGCCCCCCAGAACCAGAAGAGGGCCTGAAGCAATCCTGCGCTTTTGCGGCCAGCTCCCAAAAAAGCGAGTTGAAAAATGGAGCTCAGGGGCACTGCAATTCACAAACCTGCAGAGTTTTAAATGATACCTCTCGTCCACAAATATATTAAGGGAAGGCTACGAAGAGGCTTTGAAAGCAAGGCAGAATTGCAGGAAACAGATTTCAGGAGGTAGATTCGAATCGCCTTGAAAGCACATGAAAAGCGGCAAAACGTGGACAATGATGCCCTTGGCCAAAAAGGGCGTATGCGTTTTTTCCTGAATATATTCAGGAAAAAACGCATACGCCCTTTTTGGCCAACCAAGCAACTTGGAAAGGCCAATCAGCGCTCCAAAGAAGTCTAGCTTCCCAGCGGGCAAAAGGGCCATGCGGAAAAAAGTGTCCAAACCAGAAATGCAGGACCGGCCATGGAGAAATGGGAGCCTTGCTACGCTGATGGGTGGGATGTAAATTGCCAACAGCCACTCTGGAGAAGTGTACGGTGTGTTCTGAAACATCTAAAAAACACAGCTTGGAGAGCATAGGGCACTTCCACTCATGGGCGTATAAATTGGGAAAACTAAAAATCAGCAAGACACAGGCACCCCAAAGTTTAGGGCTGCTCTGTTGACAAGAACCCCCACTTCATTACACCTTAAATATCCTAGGAAAGAGAAAAATGGATAAAGAAGTTGTGGTCCTCATGTACAATGGAATATCACTCAGCCATGAAATCCACGTCATAAGGCTAGTAGCAGCACGATGAGTGGATTTAGGTACGACGATTCTAAGTGAAATAAGTCACACAGAAAAAGACACTTATCATAAGATATCACTTCGAGAGGGAATGTAAAAACCGCTACACTTGAACTGAGTTACAAAACAGAACAGAGTCACACGTTTAGGAAACACACTATGGCTGCTGAACGGGAAAGGTGAGGTGGGGTGATGCATAAAACAAGGGTTTCAAATTAGCTCCGATACCGTTCCATAAACCCAATATGTAAGAGACAAGACCTATTCCTTGCTCAGTGAACTGGACTCAACACCCCCTATTCACCGCACAAGAATATATCTGACTAGTAAGAATCTTCAAACCTATGTATTGATATCTCTCTGTAAGTGAGTCAAGGGGGTGTAAAGCGGCATAAACACAGCCGTGAAAAGCAGCTAAACCCCATTACAAAAATAAATTACTTTTCAAAACCCGTGAAACAAAGACAGTGAAAGAGAGAGAAATTCTTACAAAATTCGTTCAGGGGCTGTGATGCAACCTGGATTGACCATATCTAGACCCACAGCTGATTGAGACATAAGGGTGGACACTCTTGGGGCTGAGAGGTTCGGTGAGGTTGGGTGAGCCAACGCAGACCCTTTCAAGTAATACTGCATGGTACCCATCCCATGGGTCCCAAATCTCCAGGTTCAAGGGCATCTTCCTACATCGAAAACAGGCATGAGAAACCCAGAAGATGGTACACCGTGTGATCGGGAAAGGTTTCTAAAACGCACCTCATTTCTCATCTCCTTTGCTCGGGTTCGCCATTCCAGCCGATTTACTAGCCATCTCCCTCCTTGGAGAATCAGCACCTTTAACCTCCTGTTCCGTACAGGTTGCAATTTGTCCTGAGGATGAACGGGAAGAGGGGGAACCAATGAGAGACTAGCTCTAGGTGTTGGGACAGGCACAGGTCACTCTATTTTCCCATCAGGAAGAAGAATTAAGCACAAGCTCAGCCTGCCCCCCAGAACCAGAAGAGGGCCTGAAGCAATCCTGCGCTTTTGCGGCCAGCTCCCAAAAAAGCGAGTTGAAAAATGGAGCTCAGGGGCACTGCAATTCACAAACCTGCAGAGTTTTAAATGATACCTCTCGTCCACAAATATATTAAGGGAAGGCTACGAAGAGGCTTTGAAAGCAAGGCAGAATTGCAGGAAACAGATTTCAGGAGGTAGATTCGAATCGCCTTGAAAGCACATGAAAAGCGGCAAAACGTGGACAATGATGCCCTTGGCCAAAAAGGGCGTATGCGTTTTTTCCTGAATATATTCAGGAAAAAACGCATACGCCCTTTTTGGCCAACCAAGCAACCTGGAAAGGCCAATCAGCGCTCCAAAGAAGTCTAGCTTCCCAGCGGGCAAAAGGGCCATGCGGAAAAAAGTGTCCAAACCAGAAATGCAGGACCGGCCATGGAGAAATGGGAGCCTTGCTACGCTGATGGGTGGGATGTAAATTGCCAACAGCCACTCTGGAGAAGTGTACGGTGTGTTCTGAAACATCTAAAAAACACAGCTTGGAGAGCATAGGGCACTTCCACTCATGGGCGTATAAATTGGGAAAACTAAAAATCAGCAAGACACAGGCACCCCAAAGTTTAGGGCTGCTCTGTTGACAAGAACCCCCACTTCATTACACCTGAAATATCCTAGGAAAGAGAAAAATGGATAAAGAAGTTGGGGTCCTAATGTACAATGGAATATCACTCAGCCATGAAATCCACGTCATAAGGCTAGTAGCAGCACGATGAGTGGATTTAGGTACGACGATTCTAAGTGAAATAAGTCACACAGAAAAAGACACTTATCATAAGATATCACTTCGAGAGGGAATGTAAAAACCGCTACACTTGAACTGAATTACAAAACAGAACAGAGTCACACGTTTAGGAAACACACTATGGCTGCTGAACGGGAAAGGTGAGGTGGGGTGATGCATAAAACAAGGGTTTCAAATTAGCTCCGATACCGTTCCATAAACCCAATATGTAAGAGACAAGACCTATTCCTTTTTCAGTGAACTGGACTCAACACCCCCTATTCACCGCACAAGAATATATCTGACTAGTAAGAATCTTCAAACCTATGTATTGATATCTCTCTGTAAGTGAGTCAAGGGGGTGTAAAGCGGCATAAACACAGCCGTGAAAAGCAGCTAAACCCCATTATAAAAATAAATTACTTTTCAAAACCCGTGAAACAAAGACAGTGAAAGAGAGAGAAATTCTTACAAAATTCGTTCAGGGGCTGTGATGCAACCTGGATTGACCATATCTAGACCCACAGCTGATTGAGACATAAGGGTGGACACTCTTGGGGCTGAGAGGTTCGGTGAGGTTGGGTGAGCCAACGCAGACCCTTTCAAGTAATACTGCATGGTACCCATCCCATGGGTCCCAAATCTCCAGGTTCAAGGGCATCTTCCTACATCGAAAACAGGCATGAGAAACCCAGAAGATGGTACACCGTGTGATCGGGAAAGGTTTCTAAAACGCACCTCATTTCTCATCTCCTTTGCTCGGGTTCGCCATTCCAGCCGATTTACTAGCCATCTCCCTCCTTGGAGAATCAGCACCTTTAACCTCCTGTTCCGTAGAGGTTGCAATTTGTCCTGAGGATGAAGGGGAAGAGGGGGAACCAATGAGAGACTAGCTCTAGGTGTTGGGACAGGCACAGGTCACTCTATTTTCCCATCAGGAAGAAGAATTAAGCACAAGCTCAGCCTGCCCCCCAGAACCAGAAGAGGGCCTGAAGCAATCCTGCGCTTTTGCGGCCAGCTCCCAAAAAAGCGAGTTGAAAAATGGAGCTCAGGGGCACTGCAATTCACAAACCTGCAGAGTTTTAAATGATACCTCTCGTCCACAAATATATTAAGGGAAGGCTACGAAGAGGCTTTGAAAGCAAGGCAGAATTGCAGGAAACAGATTTCAGGAGGTAGATTCGAATCGCCTTGAAAGCACATGAAAAGCGGCAAAATGTGGACAATGATGCCCTTGGCCAAAAAGGGCGTATGCGTTTTTTCCTGAATATATTCAGGAAAAAACGCATACGCCCTTTTTGGCCAACCAAGCAACCTGGAAAGGCCAATCAGCGCTCCAAAGAAGTCTAGCTTCCCAGCGGGCAAAAGGGCCATGCGGAAAAAAGTGTCCAAACCAGAAATGCAGGACCGGCCATGGAGAAATGGGAGCCTTGCTACGCTGATGGGTGGGATGTAAATTGCCAACAGCCACTCTGGA
This sequence comes from Balaenoptera acutorostrata, assembly GCF_949987535.1. Lineage (NCBI taxonomy): Eukaryota > Metazoa > Chordata > Mammalia > Artiodactyla > Balaenopteridae > Balaenoptera > Balaenoptera acutorostrata. The sequence goes on from NW_026646617.1 coordinate 127,247, forward strand.
GAAGTGTACGGTGTGTTCTGAAACATCTAAAAAACACAGCTTGGAGAGCATAGGGCACTTCCACTCATGGGCGTATAAATTGGGAAAACTAAAAATCAGCAAGACACAGGCACCCCAAAGTTTAGGGCTGCTCTGTTGACAAGAACCCCCACTTCATTACACCTGAAATATCCTAGGAAAGAGAAAAATGGATAAAGAAGTTGGGGTCCTCATGTACAATGGAATATCACTCAGCCATGAAATCAACGTCATAAGGCTAGTAGCAGCACGATGAGTGGATTTAGGTACGACGATTCTAAGTGAAATAAGTCACACAGAAAAAGACACTTATCATAAGATATCACTTCGAGAGGGAATGTAAAAACCGCTACACTTGAACTGAGTTACAAAACAGAACAGAGTCACACGTTTAGGAAACACACTATGGCTGCTGAACGGGAAAGGTGAGGTGGGGTGATGCATAAAACAAGGGTTTCAAATTAGCTCCGATACCGTTCCATAAACCCAATATGTAAGAGACAAGACCTATTCCTTGCTCAGTGAACTGGACTCAACACCCCCTATTCACCGCACAAGAATATATCTGACTAGTAAGAATCTTCAAACCTATGTATTGATATCTCTCTGTAAGTGAGTCAAGGGGGTGTAAAGCGGCATAAACACAGCCGTGAAAAGCAGCTAAACCCCATTACAAAAATAAATTACTTTTCAAAACCCGTGAAACAAAGACAGTGAAAGAGAGAGAAATTCTTACAAAATTCGTTCAGGGGCTGTGATGCAACCTGGATTGACCATATCTAGACCCACAGCTGATTGAGACATAAGGGTGGACACTCTTGGGGCTGAGAGGTTCGGTGAGGTTGGGTGAGCCAACGCAGACCCTTTCAAGTAATACTGCATGGTACCCATCCCATGGGTCCCAAATCTCCAGGTTCAAGGGCATCTTCCTACATCGAAAACAGGCATGAGAAACCCAGAAGATGGTACACCGTGTGATCGGGAAAGGTTTCTAAAACGCACCTCATTTCTCATCTCCTTTGCTCGGGTTCGCCATTCCAGCCGATTTACTAGCCATCTCCCTCCTTGGAGAATCAGCACCTTTAACCTCCTGTTCCGTACAGGTTGCAATTTGTCCTGAGGATGAACGGGAAGAGGGGGAACCAATGAGAGACTAGCTCTAGGTGTTGGGACAGGCACAGGTCACTCTATTTTCCCATCAGGAAGAAGAATTAAGCACAAGCTCAGCCTGCCCCCCAGAACCAGAAGAGGGCCTGAAGCAATCCTGCGCTTTTGCGGCCAGCTCCCAAAAAAGCGAGTTGAAAAATGGAGCTCAGGGGCACTGCAATTCACAAACCTGCAGAGTTTTAAATGATACCTCTCGTCCACAAATATATTAAGGGAAGGCTACGAAGAGGCTTTGAAAGCAAGGCAGAATTGCAGGAAACAGATTTCAGGAGGTAGATTCGAATCGCCTTGAAAGCACATGAAAAGCGGCAAAACGTGGACAATGATGCCCTTGGCCAAAAAGGGCGTATGCGTTTTTTCCTGAATATATTCAGGAAAAAACGCATACGCCCTTTTTGGCCAACCAAGCAACCTGGAAAGGCCAATCAGCGCTCCAAAGAAGTCTAGCTTCCCAGCGGGCAAAAGGGCCATGCGGAAAAAAGTGTCCAAACCAGAAATGCAGGACCGGCCATGGAGAAATGGGAGCCTTGCTACGCTGATGGGTGGGATGTAAATTGCCAACAGCCACTCTGGAGAAGTGTACGGTGTGTTCTGAAACATCTAAAAAACACAGCTTGGAGAGCATAGGGCACTTCCACTCATGGGCGTATAAATTGGGAAAACTAAAAATCAGCAAGACACAGGCACCCCAAAGTTTAGGGCTGCTCTGTTGACAAGAACCCCCACTTCATTACACCTGAAATATCCTAGGAAAGAGAAAAATGGATAAAGAAGTTGGGGTCCTAATGTACAATGGAATATCACTCAGCCATGAAATCCACGTCATAAGGCTAGTAGCAGCACGATGAGTGGATTTAGGTACGACGATTCTAAGTGAAATAAGTCACACAGAAAAAGACACTTATCATAAGATATCACTTCGAGAGGGAATGTAAAAACCGCTACACTTGAACTGAATTACAAAACAGAACAGAGTCACACGTTTAGGAAACACACTATGGCTGCTGAACGGGAAAGGTGAGGTGGGGTGATGCATAAAACAAGGGTTTCAAATTAGCTCCGATACCGTTCCATAAACCCAATATGTAAGAGACAAGACCTATTCCTTTTTCAGTGAACTGGACTCAACACCCCCTATTCACCGCACAAGAATATATCTGACTAGTAAGAATCTTCAAACCTATGTATTGATATCTCTCTGTAAGTGAGTCAAGGGGGTGTAAAGCGGCATAAACACAGCCGTGAAAAGCAGCTAAACCCCATTATAAAAATAAATTACTTTTCAAAACCCGTGAAACAAAGACAGTGAAAGAGAGAGAAATTCTTACAAAATTCGTTCAGGGGCTGTGATGCAACCTGGATTGACCATATCTAGACCCACAGCTGATTGAGACATAAGGGTGGACACTCTTGGGGCTGAGAGGTTCGGTGAGGTTGGGTGAGCCAACGCAGACCCTTTCAAGTAATACTGCATGGTACCCATCCCATGGGTCCCAAATCTCCAGGTTCAAGGGCATCTTCCTACATCGAAAACAGGCATGAGAAACCCAGAAGATGGTACACCGTGTGATCGGGAAAGGTTTCTAAAACGCACCTCATTTCTCATCTCCTTTGCTCGGGTTCGCCATTCCAGCCGATTTACTAGCCATCTCCCTCCTTGGAGAATCAGCACCTTTAACCTCCTGTTCCGTAGAGGTTGCAATTTGTCCTGAGGATGAAGGGGAAGAGGGGGAACCAATGAGAGACTAGCTCTAGGTGTTGGGACAGGCACAGGTCACTCTATTTTCCCATCAGGAAGAAGAATTAAGCACAAGCTCAGCCTGCCCCCCAGAACCAGAAGAGGGCCTGAAGCAATCCTGCGCTTTTGCGGCCAGCTCCCAAAAAAGCGAGTTGAAAAATGGAGCTCAGGGGCACTGCAATTCACAAACCTGCAGAGTTTTAAATGATACCTCTCGTCCACAAATATATTAAGGGAAGGCTACGAAGAGGCTTTGAAAGCAAGGCAGAATTGCAGGAAACAGATTTCAGGAGGTAGATTCGAATCGCCTTGAAAGCACATGAAAAGCGGCAAAACGTGGACAATGATGCCCTTGGCCAAAAAGGGCGTATGCGTTTTTTCCTGAATATATTCAGGAAAAAACGCATACGCCCTTTTTGGCCAACCAAGCAACCTGGAAAGGCCAATCAGCGCTCCAAAGAAGTCTAGCTTCCCAGCGGGCAAAAGGGCCATGCGGAAAAAAGTGTCCAAACCAGAAATGCAGGACCGGCCATGGAGAAATGGGAGCCTTGCTACGCTGATGGGTGGGATGTAAATTGCCAACAGCCACTCTGGAGAAGTGTACGGTGTGTTCTGAAACATCTAAAAAACACAGCTTGGAGAGCATAGGGCACTTCCACTCATGGGCGTATAAATTGGGAAAACTAAAAATCAGCAAGACACAGGCACCCCAAAGTTTAGGGCTGCTCTGTTGACAAGAACCCCCACTTCATTACACCTGAAATATCCTAGGAAAGAGAAAAATGGATAAAGAAGTTGGGGTCCTCATGTACAATGGAATATCACTCAGCCATGAAATCAACGTCATAAGGCTAGTAGCAGCACGATGAGTGGATTTAGGTACGACGATTCTAAGTGAAATAAGTCACACAGAAAAAGACACTTATCATAAGATATCACTTCTAGAGGGAATGTAAAAACTGCTACACTTGAACTGAATTACAAAACAGAACAGAGTCACACGTTTAGAAAACACACTATGGCTGCTGAACGGGCAAGGTGAGGTGGGGTGATGCATAAAACAAGGGTTTCAAATTAGCTCAGATACCGTTCCATAAACCCAATATGTAAGAGACAAGACCTATTCCTTTTTCAGTGAACTGGACTCAACACCCCCTATTCACCGCACAAGAATATATCTGACTAGTAAGAATCTTCAAACCTATGTATTGATATCTCTCTGTAAGTGAGTCAAGGGGGTGTAAAGCGGCATAAACACAGCCGTGAAAAGCAGCTAAACCCCATTATAAAAATAAATTACTTTTCAAAACCCGTGAAACAAAGACAGTGAAAGAGAGAGAAATTCTTACAAAATTCGTTCAGGGGCTGTGATGCAACCTGGATTGACCATATCTAGACCCACAGCTGATTGAGACATAAGGGTGGACACTCTTGGGGCTGAGAGGTTCGGTGAGGTTGGGTGAGCCAACGCAGACCCTTTCAAGTAATACTGCATGGTACCCATCCCATGGGTCCCAAATCTCCAGGTTCAAGGGCATCTTCCTACATCGAAAACAGGCATGAGAAACCCAGAAGATGGTACACCGTGTGATCGGGAAAGGTTTCTAAAACGCACCTCATTTCTCATCTCCTTTGCTCGGGTTCACCATTCCAGCCGATTTACTAGCCATCTCCCTCCTTGGAGAATCAGCACCTTTAACCTCCTGTTCCGTACAGGTTGCAATTTGTCCTGAGGATGAACGGGAAGAGGGGGAACCAATGAGAGACTAGCTCTAGGTGTTGGGACAGGCACAGGTCACTCTATTTTCCCATCAGGAAGAAGAATTAAGCACAAGCTCAGCCTGCCCCCCAGAACCAGAAGAGGGCCTAAAGCAATCCTGCGCTTTTGCGGCCAGCTCCCAAAAAAGCGAGTTGAAAAATGGAGCTCAGGGGCACTGCAATTCACAAACCTGCAGAGTTTTAAATGATACCTGTCGTCCACAAATATATTAAGGGAAGGCTACGAAGAGGCTTTGAAAGCAAGGCAGAATTGCAGGAAACAGATTTCAGGAGGTATATTCGAATCGCCTTGAAAGCACATGAAAATCGGCAAAACGTGGACCATGATGCCCTTGGCCAAAAAGGGCGTATGCGTTTTTTCCTGAATGTATTCAGGAAAAAACGCATACGCCCTTTTTGGCCAACCAAGCAACCTGGAAAGGCCAATCAGCGCTCCAAAGAAGTCTCGCTTCCCAGCGGGCAAAAGGGCCATGCGGAAAAAAGTGTCCAAACCAGAAATGCAGGACCGGCCATGGAGAAATGGGAGCCTTGCTACGCTGATGGGTGGGATGTAAATTGCCAACAGCCACTCTGGAGAAGTGTTCGGTGTGTTCTGAAACATCTAAAAAACACAGCTTGGAGAGCATAGGGCACTTCCACTCATGGGCGTATAAATTGGGAAAACTAAAAATCAGCAAGACACAGGCACCCCAAAGTTTAGGGCTGCTCTGTTGACAAGAACCCCCACTTCATTACACCTTAAATATCCTAGGAAAGAGAAAAATGGATAAAGAAGTTGGGGTCCTCCTGTACAATGGAATATCACTCAGCCATGAAATCAACGTCATAAGGCTAGTAGCAGCACGATGAGTGGATTTAGGTACGACGATTCTAAGTGAAATAAGTCACACAGAAAAAGACACTTATCATAAGATATCACTTCTAGAGGGAATGTAAAAACCGCTACACTTGAACTGAATTACAAAACAGAACAGAGTCACACGTTTAGAAAACACACTATGGCTGCTGAACGGGCAAGGTGAGGTGGGGTGATGCATAAAACAAGGGTTTCAAATTAGCTCAGATACCGTTCCATAAACCCAATATGTAAGAGACAAGACCTATTCCTTTTTCAGTGAACTGGACTCAACACCCCCTATTCACCGCACAAGAATATATCTGACTAGTAAGAATCTTCAAACCTATGTATTGATATCTCTCTGTAAGTGAGTCAAGGGGGTGTAAAGCGGCATAAACACAGCCGTGAAAAGCAGCTAAACCCCATTATAAAAATAAATTACTTTTCAAAACCCGTGAAACAAAGACAGTGAAAGAGAGAGAAATTCTTACAAAATTCGTTCAGGGGCTGTGATGCAACCTGGATTGACCATATCTAGACACACAGCTGATTGAGACTTAAGGGTGGACACTCTTGGGGCTGAGAGGTTCGGTGAGGTTGGGTGAGCCAACGCAGACCCTTTCAAGTAATACTGCATGGTACCCATCCCATGGGTCCCAAATCTCCAGGTTCAAGGGCATCTTCCTACATCGAAAACAGGCATGAGAAACCCAGAAGATGGTACACCGTGTGATCGGGAAAGGTTTCTAAAACGCACCTCATTTCTCATCTCCTTTGCTCGGGTTCGCCTTTCCAGCCGATTTACTAGCCATCTCCCTCCTTGGAGAATCAGCACCTTTAACCTCCTGTTCCGTACAGGTTGCAATTTGTCCTGAGGATGAACGGGAAGAGGGGGAACCAATGAGAGACTAGCTCTAGGTGTTGGGACAGGCACAGGTCACTCTATTTTCCCATCAGGAAGAAGAATTAAGCACAAGCTCAGCCTGCCCCCCAGAACCAGAAGAGGGCCTGAAGCAATCCTGCGCTTTTGCGGTCAGCTCCCAAAAAAGCGAGTTGAAAAATGGAGCTCAGGGGCACTGCAATTCACAAACCTGCAGAGTTTTAAATGATACCTCTCGTCCACAAATATATTAAGGGAAGGCTACGAAGAGGCTTTGAAAGCAAGGCAGAATTGCAGGAAACAGATTTCAGGAGGTAGATTCGAATCGCCTTGAAAGCACATGAAAAGCGGCAAAACGTGGACAATGATGCCCTTGGCCAAAAAGGGCGTATGCGTTTTTTCCTGAATATATTCAGGAAAAAACGCATACGCCCTTTTTGGCCAACCAAGCAACCTGGAAAGGCCAATCAGCGCTCCAAAGAAGTCTAGCTTCCCAGCGGGCAAAAGGGCCATGCGGAAAAAAGTGTCCAAACCAGAAATGCAGGACCGGCCATGGAGAAATGGGAGCCTTGCTACGCTGATGGGTGGGATGTAAATTGCCAACAGCCACTCTGGAGAAGTGTACGGTGTGTTCTGAAACATCTAAAAAACACAGCTTGGAGAGCATAGGGCACTTCCACTCATGGGCGTATAAATTGGGAAAACTAAAAATCAGCAAGACACAGGCACCCCAAAGTTTAGGGCTGCTCTGTTGACAAGAACCCCCACTTCATTACACCTTAAATATCCTAGGAAAGAGAAAAATGGATAAAGAAGTTGTGGTCCTCCTGTACAATGGAATATCACTCAGCCATGAAATCCACGTCATAAGGCTAGTAGCAGCACGATGAGTGGATTTAGGTACGACGATTCTAAGTGAAATAAGTCACACAGAAAAAGACACTTATCATAAGATATCACTTCGAGAGGGAATGTAAAAACCGCTACACTTGAACTGAATTACAAAACAGAACAGAGTCACACGTTTAGGAAACACACTATGGCTGCTGAACGGGAAAGGTGAGGTGGGGTGATGCATAAAACAAGGGTTTCAAATTAGCTCCGATACCGTTCCATAAACCCAATATGTAAGAGACAAGACCTATTCCTTTTTCAGTGAACTGGACTCAACACCCCCTATTCACCGCACAAGAATATATCTGACTAGGAAGAATCTTCAAACCTATGTATTGATATCTCTCTGTAAGTGAGTCAAGGGGGTGTAAAGCGGCATAAACACAGCCGTGAAAAGCAGCTAAACCCCATTATAAAAATAAATTACTTTTCAAAACCCGTGAAACAAAGACAGTGAAAGAGAGAGAAATTCTTACAAAATTCGTTCAGGGGCTGTGATGCAACCTGGATTGACCATATCTAGACACACAGCTGATTGAGACTTAAGGGTGGACACTCTTGGGGCTGAGAGGTTCGGTGAGGTTGGGTGAGCCAACGCAGACCCTTTCAAGTAATACTGCATGGTACCCATCCCATGGGTCCCAAATCTCCAGGTTCAAGGGCATCTTCCTACATCGAAAACAGGCATGAGAAACCCAGAAGATGGTACACCGTGTGATCGGGAAAGGTTTCTAAAACGCACCTCATTTCTCATCTCCTTTGCTCGGGTTCGCCTTTCCAGCCGATTTACTAGCCATCTCCCTCCTTGGAGAATCAGCACCTTTAACCTCCTGTTCCGTACAGGTTGCAATTTGTCCTGAGGATGAACGGGAAGAGGGGGAACCAATGAGAGACTAGCTCTAGGTGTTGGGACAGGCACAGGTCACTCTATTTTCCCATCAGGAAGAAGAATTAAGCACAAGCTCAGCCTGCCCCCCAGAACCAGAAGAGGGCCTGAAGCAATCCTGCGCTTTTGCGGTCAGCTCCCAAAAAAGCGAGTTGAAAAATGGAGCTCAGGGGCACTGCAATTCACAAACCTGCAGAGTTTTAAATGATACCTCTCGTCCACAAATATATTAAGGGAAGGCTACGAAGAGGCTTTGAAAGCAAGGCAGAATTGCAGGAAACAGATTTCAGGAGGTAGATTCGAATCGCCTTGAAAGCACATGAAAAGCGGCAAAACGTGGACAATGATGCCCTTGGCCAAAAAGGGCGTATGCGTTTTTTCCTGAATATATTCAGGAAAAAACGCATACGCCCTTTTTGGCCAACCAAGCAACCTGGAAAGGCCAATCAGCGCTCCAAAGAAGTCTCGCTCCCCAGCGGGCAAAAGGGCCATGCGGAAAAAAGTGTCCAAACCAGAAATGCAGGACCGGCCATGGAGAAATGGGAGCCTTGCTACGCTGATGGGTGGGATGTAAATTGCCAACAGCCACTCTGGAGAAGTGTACGGTGTGTTCTGAAACATCTAAAAAACACAGCTTGGAGAGCATAGGGCACTTCCACTCATGGGCGTATAAATTGGGAAAACTAAAAATCAGCAAGACACAGGCACCCCAAAGTTTAGGGCTGCTCTGTTGACAAGAACCCCCACTTCATTACACCTTAAATATCCTAGGAAAGAGAAAAATGGATAAAGAAGTTGGGGTCCTCATGTACAATGGAATATCACTCAGCCATGAAATCAACGTCATAAGGCTAGTAGCAGCACGATGAGTGGATTTAGGTACGACGATTCTAAGTGAAATAAGTCACACAGAAAAAGACACTTATCATAAGATATCACTTCTAGAGGGAATGTAAAAACCGCTACACTTGAACTGAATTACAAAACAGAACAGAGTCACACGTTTAGAAAACACACTATGGCTGCTGAACGGGCAAGGTGAGGTGGGGTGATGCATAAAACAAGGGTTTCAAATTAGCTCAGATACCGTTCCATAAACCCAATATGTAAGAGACAAGACCTATTCCTTTTTCAGTGAACTGGACTCAACACCCCCTATTCACCGCACAAGAATATATCTGACTAGTAAGAATCTTCAAACCTATGTATTGATATCTCTCTGTAAGTGAGTCAAGGGGGTGTAAAGCGGCATAAACACAGCCGTGAAAAGCAGCTAAACCCCATTATAAAAATAAATTACTTTTCAAAACCCGTGAAACAAAGACAGTGAAAGAGAGAGAAATTCTTACAAAATTCGTTCAGGGGCTGTGATGCAACCTGGATTGACCATATCTAGACCCACAGCTGATTGAGACATAAGGGTGGACACTCTTGGGGCTGAGAGGTTCGGTGAGGTTGGGTGAGCCAACGCAGACCCTTTCAAGTAATACTGCATGGTACCCATCCCATGGGTCCCAAATCTCCAGGTTCAAGGGCATCTTCCTACGTCGAAAACAGGCATGAGAACCCCAGAAGATGGTACACCGTGTGATCGGGAAAGGTTTCTAAAACGCACCTCATTTCTCATCTCCTTTGCTCGGGTTCGCCATTCCAGCCGATTTACTAGCCATCTCCCTCCTTGGAGAATCAGCACCTTTAACCTCCTGTTCCGTACAGGTTGCAATTTGTCCTGAGGATGAACGGGAAGAGGGGGAACCAATGAGAGACTAGCTCTAGGTGTTGGGACAGGCACAGGTCACTCTATTTTCCCATCAGGAAGAAGAATTAAGCACAAGCTCAGCCTGCCCCCCAGAACCAGAAGAGGGCCTGAAGCAATCCTGCGCTTTTGCGGTCAGCTCCCAAAAAAGCGAGTTGAAAAATGGAGCTCAGGGGCACTGCAATTCACAAACCTGCAGAGTTTTAAATGATACCTCTCGTCCACAAATATATTAAGGGAAGGCTACGAAGAGGCTTTGAAAGCAAGGCAGAATTGCAGGAAACAGATTTCAGGAGGTAGATTCGAATCGCCTTGAAAGCACATGAAAAGCGGCAAAACGTGGACAATGATGCCCTTGGCCAAAAAGGGCGTATGCGTTTTTTCCTGAATATATTCAGGAAAAAACGCATACGCCCTTTTTGGCCAACCAAGCAACCTGGAAAGGCCAATCAGCGCTCCAAAGAAGTCTCGCTCCCCAGCGGGCAAAAGGGCCATGCGGAAAAAAGTGTCCAAACCAGAAATGCAGGACCGGCCATGGAGAAATGGGAGCCTTGCTACGCTGATGGGTGGGATGTAAATTGCCAACAGCCACTCTGGAGAAGTGTACGGTGTGTTCTGAAACATCTAAAAAACACAGCTTGGAGAGCATAGGGCACTTCCACTCATGGGCGTATAAATTGGGAAAACTAAAAATCAGCAAGACACAGGCACCCCAAAGTTTAGGGCTGCTCTGTTGACAAGAACCCCCACTTCATTACACCTTAAATATCCTAGGAAAGAGAAAAATGGATAAAGAAGTTGGGGTCCTCATGTACAATGGAATATCACTCAGCCATGAAATCAACGTCATAAGGCTAGTAGCAGCACGATGAGTGGATTTAGGTACGACGATTCTAAGTGAAATAAGTCACACAGAAAAAGACACTTATCATAAGATATCACTTCTAGAGGGAATGTAAAAACCGCTACACTTGAACTGAATTACAAAACAGAACAGAGTCACACGTTTAGAAAACACACTATGGCTGCTGAACGGGCAAGGTGAGGTGGGGTGATGCATAAAACAAGGGTTTCAAATTAGCTCAGATACCGTTCCATAAACCCAATATGTAAGAGACAAGACCTATTCCTTTTTCAGTGAACTGGACTCAACACCCCCTATTCACCGCACAAGAATATATCTGACTAGTAAGAATCTTCAAACCTATGTATTGATATCTCTCTGTAAGTGAGTCAAGGGGGTGTAAAGCGGCATAAACACAGCCGTGAAAAGCAGCTAAACCCCATTATAAAAATAAATTACTTTTCAAAACCCGTGAAACAAAGACAGTGAAAGAGAGAGAAATTCTTACAAAATTCGTTCAGGGGCTGTGATGCAACCTGGATTGACCATATCTAGACCCACAGCTGATTGAGACATAAGGGTGGACACTCTTGGGGCTGAGAGGTTCGGTGAGGTTGGGTGAGCCAACGCAGACCCTTTCAAGTAATACTGCATGGTACCCATCCCATGGGTCCCAAATCTCCAGGTTCAAGGGCATCTTCCTACGTCGAAAACAGGCATGAGAACCCCAGAAGATGGTACACCGTGTGATCGGGAAAGGTTTCTAAAACGCACCTCATTTCTCATCTCCTTTGCTCGGGTTCGCCATTCCAGCCGATTTACTAGCCATCTCCCTCCTTGGAGAATCAGCACCTTTAACCTCCTGTTCCGTACAGGTTGCAATTTGTCCTGAGGATGAACGGGAAGAGGGGGAACCAATGAGAGACTAGCTCTAGGTGTTGGGACAGGCACAGGTCACTCTATTTTCCCAACAGGAAGAAGAATTAAGCACAAGCTCAGCCTGCCCCCCAGAACCAGAAGAGGGCCTGAAGCAATCCTGCGCTTTTGCGGCCAGCTCCCAAAAAAGCGAGTTGAAAAATGGAGCTCAGGGGCACTGCAATTCACAAACCTGCAGAGTTTTAAATGATACCTCTCGTCCACAAATATATTAAGGGAAGGCTACGAAGAGGCTTTGAAAGCAAGGCAGAATTGCAGGAAACAGATTTCAGGAGGTAGATTAGAATCGCCTTGAAAGCACATGAAAAGCGGCAAAACGTGGACAATGATGCCCTTGGCCAAAAAGGGCGTATGCGTTTTTTCCTGAATATATTCAGGAAAAAACGCATACGCCCTTTTTGGCCAACCAAGCAACCTGGAAAGGCCAATCAGCGCTCCAAAGAAGTCTCGCTTCCCAGCGGGCAAAAGGGCCATGCGGAAAAAAGTGTCCAAACCAGAAATGCAGGACCGGCCATGGAGAAATGGGAGCCTTGCTACGCTGATGGGTGGGATGTAAATTGCCAACAGCCACTCTGGAGAAGTGTACGGTGTGTTCTGAAACATCTAAAAAACACAGCTTGGAGAGCATAGGGCACTTCCACTCATGGGCGTATAAATTGGGAAAACTAAAAATCAGCAAGACACAGGCACCCCAAAGTTTAGGGCTGCTCTGTTGACAAGAACCCCCACTTCATTACACCTTAAATATCCTAGGAAAGAGAAAAATGGATAAAGAAGTTGGGGTCCTCATGTACAATGGAATATCACTCAGCCATGAAATCAACGTCATAAGGCTAGTAGCAGCACGATGAGTGGATTTAGGTACGACGATTCTAAGTGAAATAAGTCACACAGAAAAAGACACTTATCATAAGATATCACTTCTAGAGGGAATGTAAAAACCGCTACACTTGAACTGAATTACAAAACAGAACAGAGTCACACGTTTAGGAAACACACTACGGCTGCTGAACGGGAAAGGTGAGGTGGGGTGATGCATAAAACAAGGGTTTCAAATTAGCTCCGATACCGTTCCATAAACCCAATATGTAAGAGACAAGACCTATTCCTTTTTCAGTGAACTGGACTCAACACCCCCTATTCACCGCACAAGAATATATCTGACTAGTAAGAATCTTCAAACCTATGTATTGATATCTCTCTGTAAGTGAGTCAAGGGGGTGTAAAGCGGCATAAACACAGCCGTGAAAAGCAGCTAAACCCCATTATAAAAATAAATTACTTTTCAAAACCCGTGAAACAAAGACAGTGAAAGAGAGAGAAATTCTTACAAAATTCGTTCAGGGGCTGTGATGCAACCTGGATTGACCATATCTAGACCCACAGCTGATTGAGACATAAGGGTGGACACTCTTGCGGCTGAGAGGTTCGGTGAGGTTGGGTGAGCCAACGCAGACCCTTTCAAGTAATACTGCATGGTACCCATCCCATGGGTCCCAAATCTCCAGGTTCAAGGGCATCTTCCTACATTGAAAACAGGCATGAGAAACCCAGAAGATGGTACACCGTGTGATCGGGAAAGGTTTCTAAAACGCACCTCATTTCTCATCTCCTTTGCTCGGGTTCGCCTTTCCAGCCGATTTACTAGCCATCTCCCTCCTTGGAGAATCAGCACCTTTAACCTCCTGTTCCGTACAGGTTGCAATTTGTCCTGAGGATGAACGGGAAGAGGGGGAACCAATGAGAGACTAGCTCTAGGTGTTGGGACAGGCACAGGTCACTCTATTTTCCCATCAGGAAGAAGAATTAAGCACAAGCTCAGCCTGCCCCCCAGAACCAGAAGAGGGCCTGAAGCAATCCTGCGCTTTTGCGGTCAGCTCCCAAAAAAGCGAGTTGAAAAATGGAGCTCAGGGGCACTGCAATTCACAAACCTGCAGAGTTTTAAATGATACCTCTCGTCCACAAATATATTAAGGGAAGGCAACGAAGAGGCTTTGAAAGCAAGGCAGAATTGCAGGAAACAGATTTCAGGAGGTAGATTCGAATCGCCTTGAAAGCACATGAAAAGCGCCAAAACGTGGACAATGATGCCCTTGGCCAAAAAGGGCGTATGCGTTTTTTCCTGAATATATTCAGGAAAAAACGCATACGCCCTTTTTGGCCAACCAAGCAACCTGGAAAGGCCAATCAGCGCTCCAAAGAAGTCTCGCTTCCCAGCGGGCAAAAGGGCCATGCGGAAAAAAGTGTCCAAACCAGAAATGCAGGACCGGCCATGGAGAAATGGGAGCCTTGCTACGCTGATGGGTGGGATGTAAATTGCCAACAGCCACTCTGGAGAAGTGTACGGTGTGTTCTGAAACATCTAAAAAACACAGCTTGGAGAGCATAGGGCACTTCCACTCATGGGCGTATAAATTGGGACAACTAAAAATCAGCAAGACACAGGCACCCCAAAGTTTAGGGCTGCTCTGTTGACAAGAACCCCCACTTCATTACACCTTAAATATCCTAGGAAAGAGAAAAATGGATAAAGAAGTTGGGGTCCTCATGTACAATGGAATATCACTCAGCCATGAAATCAACGTCATAAGGCTAGTAGCAGCACGATGAGTGGATTTAGGTACGACGATTCTAAGTGAAATAAGTCACACAGAAAAAGACACTTATCATAAGATATCACTTCTAGAGGGAATGTAAAAACCGCTACACTTGAACTGAATTACAAAACAGAACAGAGTCACACGTTTAGAAAACACACTATGGCTGCTGAACGGGCAAGGTGAGGTGGGGTGATGCATAAAACAAGGGTTTCAAATTAGCTCAGATACCGTTCCATAAACCCAATATGTAAGAGACAAGACCTATTCCTTTTTCAGTGAACTGGACTCAACACCCCCTATTCACCGCACAAGAATATATCTGACTAGTAAGAATCTTCAAACCTATGTATTGATATCTCTCTGTAAGTGAGTCAAGGGGGTGTAAAGCGGCATAAACACAGCCGTGAAAAGCAGCTAAACCCCATTATAAAAATAAATTACTTTTCAAAACCCGTGAAACAAAGACAGTGAAAGAGAGAGAAATTCTTACAAAATTCGTTCAGGGGCTGTGATGCAACCTGGATTGACCATATCTAGACCCACAGCTGATTGAGACATAAGGGTGGACACTCTTGGGGCTGAGAGGTTCGGTGAGGTTGGGTGAGCCAACGCAGACCCTTTCAAGTAATACTGCATGGTACCCATCCCATGGGTCCCAAATCTCCAGGTTCAAGGGCATCTTCCTACGTCGAAAACAGGCATGAGAACCCCAGAAGATGGTACACCGTGTGATCGGGAAAGGTTTCTAAAACGCACCTCATTTCTCATCTCCTTTGCTCGGGTTCGCCATTCCAGCCGATTTACTAGCCATCTCCCTCCTTGGAGAATCAGCACCTTTAACCTCCTGTTCCGTACAGGTTGCAATTTGTCCTGAGGATGAACGGGAAGAGGGGGAACCAATGAGAGACTAGCTCTAGGTGTTGGGACAGGCACAGGTCACTCTATTTTCCCATCAGGAAGAAGAATTAAGCACAAGCTCAGCCTGCCCCCCAGAACCAGAAGAGGGCCTGAAGCAATCCTGCGCTTTTGCGGTCAGCTCCCAAAAAAGCGAGTTGAAAAATGGAGCTCAGGGGCACTGCAATTCACAAACCTGCAGAGTTTTAAATGATACCTCTCGTCCACAAATATATTAAGGGAAGGCTACGAAGAGGCTTTGAAAGCAAGGCAGAATTGCAGGAAACAGATTTCAGGAGGTAGATTCGAATCGCCTTGAAAGCACATGAAAAGCGGCAAAACGTGGACAATGATGCCCTTGGCCAAAAAGGGCGTATGCGTTTTTTCCTGAATATATTCAGGAAAAAACGCATACGCCCTTTTTGGCCAACCAAGCAACCTGGAAAGGCCAATCAGCGCTCCAAAGAAGTCTCGCTCCCCAGCGGGCAAAAGGGCCATGCGGAAAAAAGTGTCCAAACCAGAAATGCAGGACCGGCCATGGAGAAATGGGAGCCTTGCTACGCTGATGGGTGGGATGTAAATTGCCAACAGCCACTCTGGAGAAGTGTACGGTGTGTTCTGAAACATCTAAAAAACACAGCTTGGAGAGCATAGGGCACTTCCACTCATGGGCGTATAAATTGGGAAAACTAAAAATCAGCAAGACACAGGCACCCCAAAGTTTAGGGCTGCTCTGTTGACAAGAACCCCCACTTCATTACACCTTAAATATCCTAGGAAAGAGAAAAATGGATAAAGAAGTTGGGGTCCTCATGTACAATGGAATATCACTCAGCCATGAAATCAACGTCATAAGGCTAGTAGCAGCACGATGAGTGGATTTAGGTACGACGATTCTAAGTGAAATAAGTCACACAGAAACGACACTTATCATAAGATATCACTTCTAGAGGGAATGTAAAAACCGCTACACTTGAACTGAATTACAAAACAGAACAGAGTCACACGTTTAGAAAACACACTATGGCTGCTGAACGGGCAAGGTGAGGTGGGGTGATGCATAAAACAAGGGTTTCAAATTAGCTCAGATACCGTTCCATAAACCCAATATGTAAGAGACAAGACCTATTCCTTTTTCAGTGAACTGGACTCAACACCCCCTATTCACCGCACAAGAATATATCTGACTAGTAAGAATCTTCAAACCTATGTATTGATATCTCTCTGTAAGTGAGTCAAGGGGGTGTAAAGCGGCATAAACACAGCCGTGAAAAGCAGCTAAACCCCATTATAAAAATAAATTACTTTTCAAAACCCGTGAAACAAAGACAGTGAAAGAGAGAGAAATTCTTACAAAATTCGTTCAGGGGCTGTGATGCAACCTGGATTGACCATATCTAGACCCACAGCTGATTGAGACATAAGGGTGGACACTCTTGGGGCTGAGAGGTTCGGTGAGGTTGGGTGAGCCAACGCAGACCCTTTCAAGTAATACTGCATGGTACCCATCCCATGGGTCCCAAATCTCCAGGTTCAAGGGCATCTTCCTACGTCGAAAACAGGCATGAGAACCCCAGAAGATGGTACACCGTGTGATCGGGAAAGGTTTCTAAAACGCACCTCATTTCTCATCTCCTTTGCTCGGGTTCGCCATTCCAGCCGATTTACTAGCCATCTCCCTCCTTGGAGAATCAGCACCTTTAACCTCCTGTTCCGTACAGGTTGCAATTTGTCCTGAGGATGAACGGGAAGAGGGGGAACCAATGAGAGACTAGCTCTAGGTGTTGGGACAGGCACAGGTCACTCTATTTTCCCAACAGGAAGAAGAATTAAGCACAAGCTCAGCCTGCCCCCCAGAACCAGAAGAGGGCCTGAAGCAATCCTGCGCTTTTGCGGCCAGCTCCCAAAAAAGCGAGTTGAAAAATGGAGCTCAGGGGCACTGCAATTCACAAACCTGCAGAGTTTTAAATGATACCTCTCGTCCACAAATATATTAAGGGAAGGCTACGAAGAGGCTTTGAAAGCAAGGCAGAATTGCAGGAAACAGATTTCAGGAGGTAGATTAGAATCGCCTTGAAAGCACATGAAAAGCGGCAAAACGTGGACAATGATGCCCTTGGCCAAAAAGGGCGTATGCGTTTTTTCCTGAATATATTCAGGAAAAAACGCATACGCCCTTTTTGGCCAACCAAGCAACCTGGAAAGGCCAATCAGCGCTCCAAAGAAGTCTCGCTTCCCAGCGGGCAAAAGGGCCATGCGGAAAAAAGTGTCCAAACCAGAAATGCAGGACCGGCCATGGAGAAATGGGAGCCTTGCTACGCTGATGGGTGGGATGTAAATTGCCAACAGCCACTCTGGAGAAGTGTACGGTGTGTTCTGAAACATCTAAAAAACACAGCTTGGAGAGCATAGGGCACTTCCACTCATGGGCGTATAAATTGGGAAAACTAAAAATCAGCAAGACACAGGCACCCCAAAGTTTAGGGCTGCTCTGTTGACAAGAACCCCCACTTCATTACACCTTAAATATCCTAGGAAAGAGAAAAATGGATAAAGAAGTTGGGGTCCTCATGTACAATGGAATATCACTCAGCCATGAAATCAACGTCATAAGGCTAGTAGCAGCACGATGAGTGGATTTAGGTACGACGATTCTAAGTGAAATAAGTCACACAGAAAAAGACACTTATCATAAGATATCACTTCTAGAGGGAATGTAAAAACCGCTACACTTGAACTGAATTACAAAACAGAACAGAGTCACACGTTTAGAAAACACACTATGGCTGCTGAACGGGCAAGGTGAGGTGGGGTGATGCATAAAACAAGGGTTTCAAATTAGCTCAGATACCGTTCCATAAACCCAATATGTAAGAGACAAGACCTATTCCTTTTTCAGTGAACTGGACTCAACACCCCCTATTCACCGCACAAGAATATATCTGACTAGTAAGAATCTTCAAACCTATGTATTGATATCTCTCTGTAAGTGAGTCAAGGGGGTGTAAAGCGGCATAAACACAGCCGTGAAAAGCAGCTAAACCCCATTATAAAAATAAATTACTTTTCAAAACCCGTGAAAGAAAGATAGTGAAAGAGAGAGAAATTCTTACAAAATTCGTTCAGGGGCTGTGATGCAACCTGGATTGACCATATCTAGACCCACAGCTGATTGAGACATAAGGGTGGACACTCTTGGGGCTGAGAGGTTCGGTGAGGTTGGGTGAGCCAACGCAGACCCTTTCAAGTAATACTGCATGGTACCCATCCCATGGGTCCCAAATCTCCAGGTTCAAGGGCATCTTCCTACATCGAAAACAGGCATGAGAAACCCAGAAGATGGTACACCGTGTGATCGGGAAAGGTTTCTAAAACGCACCTCATTTCTCATCTCCTTTGCTCGGGTTCGCCATTCCAGCCGATTTACTAGCCATCTCCCTCCTTGGAGAATCAGCACCTTTAACCTCCTCTTCCGTACAGGTTGCAATTTGTCCTGAGGATGAACGGGAAGAGGGGGAACCAATGAGAGACTAGCTCTAGGTGTTGGGACAGGCACAGGTCACTCTATTTTCCCATCAGGAAGAAGAATTAAGCACAAGCTCAGCCTGCCCCCCAGAACCAGAAGAGGGCCTGAAGCAATCCTGCGCTTTTGCGGCCAGCTCCCAAAAAAGCGAGTTGAAAAATGGAGCTCAGGGGCACTGCAATTCACAAACCTGCAGAGTTTTAAATGATACCTCTCGTCCACAAATATATTAAGGGAAGGCTACGAAGAGGCTTTGAAAGCAAGGCAGAATTGCAGGAAACAGACTTCAGGAGGTAGATTCGAATCGCCTTGAAAGCACATGAAAAGCGGCAAAACGTGGACAATGATGCCCTTGGCCAAAAAGGGCGTATGCGTTTTTTCCTGAATATATTCAGGAAAAAACGCATACGCCCTTTTTGGCCAACCAAGCAACCTGGAAAGGCCAATCAGCGCTCCAAAGAAGTCTCGCTTCCCAGCGGGCAAAAGGGCCATGCGGAAAAAAGTGTCCAAACCAGAAATGCAGGACCGGCCATGGAGAAATGGGAGCCTTGCTACGCTGATGGGTGGGATGTAACTTGCCAACAGCCACTCTGGAGAAGTGTACGGTGTGTTCTGAAACATCTAAAAAACACAGCTTGGAGAGCATAGGGCACTTCCACTCATGGGCGTATAAATTGGGAAAACTAAAAATCAGCAAGACACAGGCACCCCAAAGTTTAGGGCTGCTCTGTTGACAAGAACCCCCACTTCATTACACCTTAAATATCCTAGGAAAGAGAAAAATGGATAAAGAAGTTGGGGTCCTCATGTACAATGGAATATCACTCAGCCATGAAATCAACGTCATAAGGCTAGTAGCAGCACGATGAGTGGATTTAGGTACGACGATTCTAAGTGAAATAAGTCACACAGAAAAAGACACTTATCATAAGATATCACTTCTAGAGGGAATGTAAAAACCGCTACACTTGAACTGAATTACAAAACAGAACAGAGTCACACGTTTAGGAAACACACTACGGCTGCTGAACGGGAAAGGTGAGGTGGGGTGATGCATAAAACAAGGGTTTCAAATTAGCTCCGATACCGTTCCATAAACCCAATATGTAAGAGACAAGACCTATTCCTTTTTCAGTGAACTGGACTCAACACCCCCTATTCACCGCACAAGAATATATCTGACTAGTAAGAATCTTCAAACCTATGTATTGATATCTCTCTGTAAGTGAGTCAAGGGGGTGTAAAGCGGCATAAACACAGCCGTGAAAAGCAGCTAAACCCCATTATAAAAATAAATTACTTTTCAAAACCCGTGAAACAAAGACAGTGAAAGAGAGAGAAATTCTTACAAAATTCGTTCAGGGGCTGTGATGCAACCTGGATTGACCATATCTAGACCCACAGCTGATTGAGACATAAGGGTGGACACTCTTGCGGCTGAGAGGTTCGGTGAGGTTGGGTGAGCCAACGCAGACCCTTTCAAGTAATACTGCATGGTACCCATCCCATGGGTCCCAAATCTCCAGGTTCAAGGGCATCTTCCTACATTGAAAACAGGCATGAGAAACCCAGAAGATGGTACACCGTGTGATCGGGAAAGGTTTCTAAAACGCACCTCATTTCTCATCTCCTTTGCTCGGGTTCGCCTTTCCAGCCGATTTACTAGCCATCTCCCTCCTTGGAGAATCAGCACCTTTAACCTCCTGTTCCGTACAGGTTGCAATTTGTCCTGAGGATGAACGGGAAGAGGGGGAACCAATGAGAGACTAGCTCTAGGTGTTGGGACAGGCACAGGTCACTCTATTTTCCCATCAGGAAGAAGAATTAAGCACAAGCTCAGCCTGCCCCCCAGAACCAGAAGAGGGCCTGAAGCAATCCTGCGCTTTTGCGGTCAGCTCCCAAAAAAGCGAGTTGAAAAATGGAGCTCAGGGGCACTGCAATTCACAAACCTGCAGAGTTTTAAATGATACCTCTCGTCCACAAATATATTAAGGGAAGGCAACGAAGAGGCTTTGAAAGCAAGGCAGAATTGCAGGAAACAGATTTCAGGAGGTAGATTCGAATCGCCTTGAAAGCACATGAAAAGCGCCAAAACGTGGACAATGATGCCCTTGGCCAAAAAGGGCGTATGCGTTTTTTCCTGAATATATTCAGGAAAAAACGCATACGCCCTTTTTGGCCAACCAAGCAACCTGGAAAGGCCAATCAGCGCTCCAAAGAAGTCTCGCTTCCCAGCGGGCAAAAGGGCCATGCGGAAAAAAGTGTCCAAACCAGAAATGCAGGACCGGCCATGGAGAAATGGGAGCCTTGCTACGCTGATGGGTGGGATGTAAATTGCCAACAGCCACTCTGGAGAAGTGTACGGTGTGTTCTGAAACATCTAAAAAACACAGCTTGGAGAGCATAGGGCACTTCCACTCATGGGCGTATAAATTGGGACAACTAAAAATCAGCAAGACACAGGCACCCCAAAGTTTAGGGCTGCTCTGTTGACAAGAACCCCCACTTCATTACACCTTAAATATCCTAGGAAAGAGAAAAATGGATAAAGAAGTTGGGGTCCTCATGTACAATGGAATATCACTCAGCCATGAAATCAACGTCATAAGGCTAGTAGCAGCACGATGAGTGGATTTAGGTACGACGATTCTAAGTGAAATAAGTCACACAGAAAAAGACACTTATCATAAGATATCACTTCTAGAGGGAATGTAAAAACCGCTACACTTGAACTGAATTACAAAACAGAACAGAGTCACACGTTTAGAAAACACACTATGGCTGCTGAACGGGCAAGGTGAGGTGGGGTGATGCATAAAACAAGGGTTTCAAATTAGCTCAGATACCGTTCCATAAACCCAATATGTAAGAGACAAGACCTATTCCTTTTTCAGTGAACTGGACTCAACACCCCCTATTCACCGCACAAGAATATATCTGACTAGTAAGAATCTTCAAACCTATGTATTGATATCTCTCTGTAAGTGAGTCAAGGGGATGTAAAGCGGCATAAACACAGCCGTGAAAAGCAGCTAAACCCCATTATAAAAATAAATTACTTTTCAAAACCCGTGAAAGAAAGATAGTGAAAGAGAGAGAAATTCTTACAAAATTCGTTCAGGGGCTGTGATGCAACCTGGATTGACCATATCTAGACCCACAGCTGATTGAGACATAAGGGTGGACACTCTTGGGGCTGAGAGGTTCGGTGAGGTTGGGTGAGCCAACGCAGACCCTTTCAAGTAATACTGCATGGTACCCATCCCATGGGTCCCAAATCTCCAGGTTCAAGGGCATCTTCCTACATCGAAAACAGGCATGAGAAACCCAGAAGATGGTACACCGTGTGATCGGGAAAGGTTTCTAAAACGCACCTCATTTCTCATCTCCTTTGCTCGGGTTCGCCATTCCAGCCGATTTACTAGCCATCTCCCTCCTTGGAGAATCAGCACCTTTAACCTCCTGTTCCGTACAGGTTGCAATTTGTCCTGAGGATGAACGGGAAGAGGGGGAACCAATGAGAGACTAGCTCTAGGTGTTGGGACAGGCACAGGTCACTCTATTTTCCCATCAGGAAGAAGAATTAAGCACAAGCTCAGCCTGCCCCCCAGAACCAGAAGAGGGCCTGAAGCAATCCTGCGCTTTTGCGGCCAGCTCCCAAAAAAGCGAGTTGAAAAATGGAGCTCAGGGGCACTGCAATTCACAAACCTGCAGAGTTTTAAATGATACCTCTCGTCCACAAATATATTAAGGGAAGGCTACGAAGAGGCTTTGAAAGCAAGGCAGAATTGCAGGAAACAGATTTCAGGAGGTAGATTCGAATCGCCTTGAAAGCACATGAAAAGCGGCAAAACGTGGACAATGATGCCCTTGGCCAAAAAGGGCGTATGCGTTTTTTCCTGAATATATTCAGGAAAAAACGCATGCGCCCTTTTTGGCCAACCAAGCAACCTGGAAAGGCCAATCAGCGCTCCAAAGAAGTCTCGCTTCCCAGCGGGCAAAAGGGCCATGCGGAAAAAAGTGTCCAAACCAGAAATGCAGGACCGGCCATGGAGAAATGGGAGCCTTGCTACGCTGATGGGTGGGATGTAACTTGCCAACAGCCACTCTGGAGAAGTGTACGGTGTGTTCTGAAACATCTAAAAAACTCAGCTTGGAGAGCATAGGGCACTTCCACTCATGGGCGTATAAATTGGGAAAACTAAAAATCAGCAAGACACAGGCACCCCAAAGTTTAGGGCTGCTCTGTTGACAAGAACCCCCACTTCATTACACCTTAAATATCCTAGGAAAGAGAAAAATGGATAAAGAAGTTGGGGTCCTCATGTACAATGGAATATCACTCAGCCATGAAATCAACGTCATAAGGCTAGTAGCAGCACGATGAGTGGATTTAGGT
Source organism: Balaenoptera acutorostrata (assembly GCF_949987535.1). Classification (NCBI taxonomy): domain Eukaryota; kingdom Metazoa; phylum Chordata; class Mammalia; order Artiodactyla; family Balaenopteridae; genus Balaenoptera; species Balaenoptera acutorostrata. Next base: position 150,399 of record NW_026646617.1, read on the forward strand.
ACGAAGATTCTAAGTGAAATAAGTCACACAGAAAAAGACACTTATCATAAGATATCACTTCTAGAGGGAATGTAAAAACCGCTACACTTGAACTGAATTACAAAACAGAACAGAGTCACACGTTTAGAAAACACACTATGGCTGCTGAACGGGCAAGGTGAGGTGGGGTGATGCATAAAACAAGGGTTTCAAATTAGCTCAGATACCGTTCCATAAACCCAATATGTAAGAGACAAGACCTATTCCTTTTTCAGTGAACTGGACTCAACACCCCCTATTCACCGCACAAGAATATATCTGACTAGTAAGAATCTTCAAACCTATGTTTTGATATCTCTCTGTAAGTGAGTCAAGGGGGTGTAAAGCGGCATAAACACAGCCGTGAAAAGCAGCTAAACCCCATTATAAAAATAAATTACTTTTCAAAACCCGTGAAACAAAGACAGTGAAAGAGAGAGAAATTCTTACAAAATTCGTTCAGGGGCTGTGATGCAACCTGGATTGACCATATCTAGACCCACAGCTGATTGAGACATAAGGGTGGACACTCTTGGGGCTGAGAGGTTCGGTGAGGTTGGGTGAGCCAACGCAGACCCTTTCAAGTAATACTGCATGGTACCCATCCCATGGGTCCCAAATCTCCAGGTTCAAGGGCATCTTCCTACATCGAAAACAGGCATGAGAAACCCAGAAGATGGTACACCGTGTGATCGGGAAAGGTTTCTAAAACGCACCTCATTTCTCATCTCCTTTGCTCGGGTTCGCCATTCCAGCCGATTTACTAGCCATCTCCCTCCTTGGAGAATCAGCACCTTTAACCTCCTGTTCCGTACAGGTTGCAAATTGTCCTGAGGATGAACGGGAAGAGGGGGAACCAATGAGAGACTAGCTCTAGGTGTTGGGACAGGCACAGGTCACTCTATTTTCTCATCAGGAAGAAGAATTAAGCACAAGCTCAGCCTGCCCCCCAGAACCAGAAGAGGGCCTGAAGCAATCCTGCGCTTTTGCGGCCAGCTCCCAAAAAAGCGAGTTGAAAAATGGAGCTCAGGGGCACTGCAATTCACAAACCTGCAGAGTTTTAAATGATACCTCTCGTCCACAAATATATTAAGGGAAGGCTACGAAGAGGCTTTGAAAGCAAGGCAGAATTGCAGGAAACAGATTTCAGGAGGTAGATTCGAATCGCCTTGAAAGCACATGAAAAGCGGCAAAACGTGGACAATGATGCCCTTGGCCAAAAAGGGCGTATGCGTTTTTTCCTGAATATATTCAGGAAAAAACGCATACGCCCTTTTTGGCCAACCAAGCAACCTGGAAAGGCCAATCAGCGCTCCAAAGAAGTCTCGCTTCCCAGCGGGCAAAAGGTCCATGCGGAAAAAAGTGTCCAAACCAGAAATGCAGGACCGGCCATGGAGAAATGGGAGCCTTGCTACGCTGATGGGTGGGATGTAAATTGCCAACAGCCACTCTGGAGAAGTGTACGGTGTGTTCTGAAACATCTAAAAAACACAGCTTGGAGAGCATAGGGCACTTCCACTCATGGGCGTATAAATTGGGAAAACTAAAAATCAGCAAGACACAGGCACCCCAAAGTTTAGGGCTGCTCTGTTGACAAGAACCCCCACTTCATTACACCTTAAATATCCTAGGAAAGAGAAAAATGGATAAAGAAGTTGGAGTCCTCATGTACAATGGAATATCACTCAGCCATGAAATCAACGTCATAAGGCTAGTAGCAGCACGATGAGTGGATTTAGGTACGACGATTCTAAGTGAAATAAGTCACACAGAAAAAGACACTTATCATAAGATATCACTTCTAGAGGGAATGTAAAAACCGCTACACTTGAACTGAATTACAAAACAGAACAGAGTCACACGTTTAGAAAACACACTATGGCTGCTGAACGGGAAAGGTGAGGTGGGGTGATGCATAAAACAAGGGTTTCAAATTAGCTCAGATACCGTTCCATTAACCCAATATGTAAGAGACAAGACCTATTCCTTTTTCAGTGAACTGGACTCAACACCCCCTATTCACCGCACAAGAATATATCTGACTAGTAAGAATCTTCAAACCTATGTATTGATATCTCTCTGTAAGTGAGTCAAGGGGGTGTAAAGCGGCATAAACACAGCCGTGAAAAGCAGCTAAACCCCATTATAAAAATAAATTACTTTTCAAAACCCGTGAAAGAAAGATAGTGAAAGAGAGAGAAATTCTTACAAAATTCGTTCAGGGGCTGTGATGCAACCTGGATTGACCATATCTAGACCCACAGCTGATTGAGACATAAGGGTGGACACTCTTGGGGCTGAGAGGTTCGGTGAGGTTGGGTGAGCCAACGCAGACCCTTTCAAGTAATACTGCATGGTACCCATCCCATGGGTCCCAAATCTCCAGGTTCAAGGGCATCTTCCTACGTCGAAAACAGGCATGAGAACCCCAGAAGATGGTACACCGTGTGATCGGGAAAGGTTTCTAAAACGCACCTCATTTCTCATCTCCTTTGCTCGGGTTCGCCATTCCAGCCGATTTACTAGCCATCTCCCTCCTTGGAGAATCAGCACCTTTAACCTCCTGTTCCGTACAGGTTGCAATTTGTCCTGAGGATGAACGGGAAGAGGGGGAACCAATGAGAGACTAGCTCTAGGTGTTGGGACAGGCACAGGTCACTCTATTTTCCCAACAGGAAGAAGAATTAAGCACAAGCTCAGCCTGCCCCCCAGAACCAGAAGAGGGCCTGAAGCAATCCTGCGCTTTTGCGGCCAGCTCCCAAAAAAGCGAGTTGAAAAATGGAGCTCAGGGGCACTGCAATTCACAAACCTGCAGAGTTTTAAATGATACCTCTCGTCCACAAATATATTAAGGGAAGGCTACGAAGAGGCTTTGAAAGCAAGGCAGAATTGCAGGAAACAGATTTCAGGAGGTAGATTCGAATCGCCTTGAAAGCACATGAAAAGCGGCAAAACGTGGACAATGATGCCCTTGGCCAAAAAGGGCGTATGCGTTTTTTCCTGAATATATTCAGGAAAAAACGCATACGCCCTTTTTGGCCAACCAAGCAACCTGGAAAGGCCAATCAGCGCTCCAAAGAAGTCTCGCTTCCCAGCGGGCAAAAGGGCCATGCGGAAAAAAGTGTCCAAACCAGAAATGCAGGACCGGCCATGGAGAAATGGGAGCCTTGCTACGCTGATGGGTGGGATGTAAATTGCCAACAGCCACTCTGGACAAGTGTACGGTGTGTTCTGAAACATCTAAAAAACACAGCTTGGAGAGCATAGGGCACTTCCACTCATGGGCGTATAAATTGGGAAAACTAAAAATCAGCAAGACACAGGCACCCCAAAGTTTAGGGCTGCTCTGTTGACAAGAACCCCCACTTCATTACACCTTAAATATCCTAGGAAAGAGAAAAATGGATAAAGAAGTTGGGGTCCTCATGTACAATGGAATATCACTCAGCCATGAAATCAACGTCATAAGGCTAGTAGCAGCACGATGAGTGGATTTAGGTACGACGATTCTAAGTGAAATAAGTCACACAGAAAAAGACACTTATCATAAGATATCACTTCTAGAGGGAATGTAAAAACCGCTACACTTGAACTGAATTACAAAACAGAACAGAGTCACACGTTTAGAAAACACACTATGGCTGCTGAACGGGCAAGGTGAGGTGGGGTGATGCATAAAACAAGGGTTTCAAATTAGCTCAGATACCGTTCCATAAACCCAATATGTAAGAGACAAGACCTATTCCTTTTTCAGTGAACTGGACTCAACACCCCCTATTCACCGCACAAGAATATATCTGACTAGTAAGAATCTTCAAACCTATGTTTTGATATCTCTCTGTAAGTGAGTCAAGGGGGTGTAAAGCGGCATAAACACAGCCGTGAAAAGCAGCTAAACCCCATTATAAAAATAAATTACTTTTCAAAACCCGTGAAACAAAGACAGTGAAAGAGAGAGAAATTCTTACAAAATTCGTTCAGGGGCTGTGATGCAACCTGGATTGACCATATCTAGACCCACAGCTGATTGAGACATAAGGGTGGACACTCTTGGGGCTGAGAGGTTCGGTGAGGTTGGGTGAGCCAACGCAGACCCTTTCAAGTAATACTGCATGGTACCCATCCCATGGGTCCCAAATCTCCAGGTTCAAGGGCATCTTCCTACATCGAAAACAGGCATGAGAAACCCAGAAGATGGTACACCGTGTGATCGGGAAAGGTTTCTAAAACGCACCTCATTTCTCATCTCCTTTGCTCGGGTTCGCCATTCCAGCCGATTTACTAGCCATCTCCCTTCTTGGAGAATCAGCACCTTTAACCTCCTGTTCCGTACAGGTTGCAATTTGTCCTGAGGATGAACGGGAAGAGGGGGAACCAATGAGAGACTAGCTCTAGGTGTTGGGACAGGCACAGGTCACTCTATTTTCTCATCAGGAAGAAGAATTAAGCACAAGCTCAGCCTGCCCCCCAGAACCAGAAGAGGGCCTGAAGCAATCCTGCGCTTTTGCGGCCAGCTCCCAAAAAAGCGAGTTGAAAAATGGAGCTCGGGGCACTGCAATTCACAAACCTGCAGAGTTTTAAATGATACCTCTCGTCCACAAATATATTAAGGGAAGGCTACGAAGAGGCTTTGAAAGCAAGGCAGAATTGCAGGAAACAGATTTCAGGAGGTAGATTCGAATCGCCTTGAAAGCACATGAAAAGCGGCAAAACGTGGACAATGATGCCCTTGGCCAAAAAGGGCGTATGCGTTTTTTCCTGAATATATTCAGGAAAAAACGCATACGCCCTTTTTGGCCAACCAAGCAACCTGGAAAGGCCAATCAGCGCTCCAAAGAAGTCTCGCTTCCCAGCGGGCAAAAGGGCCATGCGGAAAAAAGTGTCCAAACCAGAAATGCAGGACCGGCCATGGAGAAATGGGAGCCTTGCTACGCTGATGGGTGGGATGTAAATTGCCAACAGCCACTCTGGAGAAGTGTACGGTGTGTTCTGAAACATCTAAAAAACACAGCTTGGAGAGCATAGGGCACTTCCACTCATGGGCGTATAAATTGGGAAAACTAAAAATCAGCAAGACACAGGCACCCCAAAGTTTAGGGCTGCTCTGTTGACAAGAACCCCCACTTCATTACACCTTAAATATCCTAGGAAAGAGAAAAATGGATAAAGAAGTTGGGGTCCTCATGTACAATGGAATATCACTCAGCCATGAAATCAACGTCATAAGGCTAGTAGCAGCACGATGAGTGGATTTAGGTACGACGATTCTAAGTGAAATAAGTCACACAGAAAAAGACACTTATCATAAGATATCACTTCTAGAGGGAATGTAAAAACCGCTACACTTGAACTGAATTACAAAACAGAACAGAGTCACACGTTTAGAAAACACACTATGGCTGCTGAACGGGCAAGGTGAGGTGGGGTGATGCATAAAACAAGGGTTTCAAATTAGCTCAGATACCGTTCCATAAACCCAATATGTAAGAGACAAGACCTATTCCTTTTTCAGTGAACTGGACTCAACACCCCCTATTCACCGCACAAGAATATATCTGACTAGTAAGAATCTTCAAACCTATGTATTGATATCTCTCTGTAAGTGAGTCAAGGGGGTGTAAAGCGGCATAAACACAGCCGTGAAAAGCAGCTAAACCCCATTATAAAAATAAATTACTTTTCAAAACCCGTGAAAGAAAGATAGTGAAAGAGAGAGAAATTCTTACAAAATTCGTTCAGGGGCTGTGATGCAACCTGGATTGACCATATCTAGACCCACAGCTGATTGAGACATAAGGGTGGACACTCTTGGGGCTGAGAGGTTCGGTGAGGTTGGGTGAGCCAACGCAGACCCTTTCAAGTAATACTGCATGGTACCCATCCCATGGGTCCCAAATCTCCAGGTTCAAGGGCATCTTCCTACGTCGAAAACAGGCATGATAACCCCAGAAGATGGTACACCGTGTGATCGGGAAAGGTTTCTAAAACGCACCTCATTTCTCATCTCCTTTGCTCGGGTTCGCCATTCCAGCCGATTTACTAGCCATCTCCCTCCTTGGAGAATCAGCACCTTTAACCTCCTGTTCCGTACAGGTTGCAATTTGTCCTGAGGATGAACGGGAAGAGGGGGAACCAATGAGAGACTAGCTCTAGGTGTTGGGACAGGAACAGGTCACTCTATTTTCCCAACAGGAAGAAGAATTAAGCACAAGCTCAGCCTGCCCCCCAGAACCAGAAGAGGGCCTGAAGCAATCCTGCGCTTTTGCGGCCAGCTCCCAAAAAAGCGAGTTGAAAAATGGAGCTCAGGGGCACTGCAATTCACAAACCTGCAGAGTTTTAAATGATACCTCTCGTCCACAAATATATTAAGGGAAGGCTACGAAGAGGCTTTGAAAGCAAGGCAGAATTGCAGGAAACAGATTTCAGGAGGTAGATTAGAATCGCCTTGAAAGCACATGAAAAGCGGCAAAACGTGGACAATGATGCCCTTGGCCAAAAAGGGCGTATGCGTTTTTTCCTGAATATATTCAGGAAAAAACGCATACGCCCTTTTTGGCCAACCAAGCAACCTGGAAAGGCCAATCAGCGCTCCAAAGAAGTCTCGCTTCCCAGCGGGCAAAAGGGCCATGCGGAAAAAAGTGTCCAAACCAGAAATGCAGGACCGGCCATGGAGAAATGGGAGCCTTGCTACGCTGATGGGTGGGATGTAAATTGCCAACAGCCACTCTGGACAAGTGTACGGTGTGTTCTGAAACATCTAAAAAACACAGCTTGGAGAGCATAGGGCACTTCCACTCATGGGCGTATAAATTGGGAAAACTAAAAATCAGCAAGACACAGGCACCCCAAAGTTTAGGGCTGCTCTGTTGACAAGAACCCCCACTTCATTACACCTTAAATATCCTAGGAAAGAGAAAAATGGATAAAGAAGTTGGGGTCCTCATGTACAATGGAATATCACTCAGCCATGAAATCAACGTCATAAGGCTAGTAGCAGCACGATGAGTGGATTTAGGTACGACGATTCTAAGTGAAATAAGTCACACAGAAAAAGACACTTATCATAAGATATCACTTCTAGAGGGAATGTAAAAACCGCTACACTTGAACTGAATTACAAAACAGAACAGAGTCACACGTTTAGAAAACACACTATGGCTGCTGAACGGGCAAGGTGAGGTGGGGTGATGCATAAAACAAGGGTTTCAAATTAGCTCAGATACCGTTCCATAAACCCAATATGTAAGAGACAAGACCTATTCCTTTTTCAGTGAACTGGACTCAACACCCCCTATTCACCGCACAAGAATATATCTGACTAGTAAGAATCTTCAAACCTATGTATTGATATCTCTCTGTAAGTGAGTCAAGGGGGTGTAAAGCGGCATAAACACAGCCGTGAAAAGCAGCTAAACCCCATTATAAAAATAAATTACTTTTCAAAACCCGTGAAAGAAAGATAGTGAAAGAGAGAGAAATTCTTACAAAATTCGTTCAGGGGCTGTGATGCAACCTGGATTGACCATATCTAGACCCACAGCTGATTGAGACATAAGGGTGGACACTCTTGGGGCTGAGAGGTTCGGTGAGGTTGGGTGAGCCAACGCAGACCCTTTCAAGTAATACTGCATGGTACCCATCCCATGGGTCCCAAATCTCCAGGTTCAAGGGCATCTTCCTACATCGAAAACAGGCATGAGAAACCCAGAAGATGGTACACCGTGTGATCGGGAAATGTTTCTAAAACGCACCTCATTTCTCATCTCCTTTGCTCGGGTTCGCCATTCCAGCCGATTTACTAGCCATCTCCCTCCTTGGAGAATCAGCACCTTTAACCTCCTCTTCCGTACAGGTTGCAATTTGTCCTGAGGATGAACGGGAATAGGGGGAACCAATGAGAGACTAGCTCTAGGTGTTGGGACAGGCACAGGTCACTCTATTTTCCCATCAGGAAGAAGAATTAAGCACAAGCTCAGCCTGCCCCCCAGAACCAGAAGAGGGCCTGAAGCAATCCTGCGCTTTTGCGGCCAGCTCCCAAAAAAGCGATTTGAAAAATGGAGCTCAGGGGCACTGCAATTCACAAACCTGCAGAGTTTTAAATGATACCTCTCGTCCACAAATATATTAAGGGAAGGCTACGAAGAGGCTTTGAAAGCAAGGCAGAATTGCAGGAAACAGACTTCAGGAGGTAGATTCGAATCGCCTTGAAAGCACATGAAAAGCGGCAAAACGTGGACAATGATGCCCTTGGCCAAAAAGGGCGTATGCGTTTTTTCCTGAATATATTCAGGAAAAAACGCATACGCCCTTTTTGGCCAACCAAGCAACCTGGAAAAGCCAATCAGCGCTCCAAAGAAGTCTCGCTTCCCAGCGGGCAAAAGGGCCATGCGGAAAAAAGTGTCCAAACCAGAAATGCAGGACCGGCCATGGAGAAATGGGAGCCTTGCTACGCTGATGGGTGGGATGTAACTTGCCAACAGCCACTCTGGAGAAGTGTACGGTGTGTTCTGAAACATCTAAAAAACACAGCTTGGAGAGCATAGGGCACTTCCACTCATGGGCGTATAAATTGGGAAAACTAAAAATCAGCAAGACACAGGCACCCCAAAGTTTAGGGCTGCTCTGTTGACAAGAACCCCCACTTCATTACACCTTAAATATCCTAGGAAAGAGAAAAATGGATAAAGAAGTTGGGGTCCTCATGTACAATGGAATATCACTCAGCCATGAAATCAACATCATAAGGCTAGCAGCAGCACGATGAGTGGATTTAGGTACGACGATTCTAAGTGAAATAAGTCACACAGAAAAAGACACTTATCCTAAGATATCACTTCTAGAGGGAATGTAAAAACCGCTACACTTGAACTGAATTACAAAACAGAACAGAGTCACACGTTTAGAAAACACACTATGGCTGCTGAACGGGAAAGGTGAGGTGGGGTGATGCATAAAACAAGGGTTTCAAATTAGCTCCGATACCGTTCCATAAACCCAATATGTAAGAGACAAGACCTATTCCTTTTTCAGTGAACTGGACTCAACACCCCCTATTCACCGCACAAGAATATATCTGACTAGAAAGAATCTTCAAACCTATGTATTGATATCTCTCTGTAAGTGAGTCAAGGGGGTGTAAAGCGGCATAAACACAGCCGTGAAAAGCAGCTAAACCCCATTATAAAAATAAATTACTTTTCAAAACCCGTGAAACAAAGACAGTGAAAGAGAGAGAAATTCTTACAAAATTCGTTCAGGGGCTGTGATGCAACCTGGATTGACCATATCTAGACCCACAGCTGATTGAGACATAAGGGTGGACACTCTTGGGGCTGAGAGGTTCGGTGAGGTTGGGTGAGCCAACGCAGACCCTTTCAAGTAATACTGCATGGTACCCATCCCATGGGTCCCAAATCTCCAGATTCAAGGGCATCTTCCTACGTCGAAAACAGGCATGAGAAACCCAGAAGATGGTACACCGTGTGATCGGGAAAGGTTTCTAAAACGCACCTCATTTCTCATCTCCTTTGCTCGGGTTCGCCATTCCAGCCGATTTACTAGCCATCTCCCTCCTTGGAGAATCAGCACCTTTTACCTCCTGTTCCGTACAGGTTGCAATTTGTCCTGAGGATGAACGGGAAGAGGGGGAACCAATGAGAGACTAGCTCTAGGTGTTGGGACAGGCACAGGTCACTCTATTTTCCCATCAGGAAGAAGAATTAAGCACAAGCTCAGCCTGCCCCCCAGAACCAGAAGAGGGCCTGAAGCAATCCTGCGCTTTTGCGGCCAGCTCCCAAAAAAGCGAGTTGAAAAATGGAGCTCAGGGGCACTGCAATTCACAAACCTGCAGAGTTTTAAATGATACCTCTCGTCCACAAATATATTAAGGGAAGGCAACGAAGAGGCTTTGAAAGCAAGGCAGAATTGCAGGAAACAGATTTCAGGAGGTAGATTCGAATCGCCTTGAAAGCACATGAAAAGCGGCAAAACGTGGACAATGATGCCCTTGGCCAAAAAGGGCGTATGCGTTTTTTACTGAATATATTCAGGAAAAAACGCATACGCCCTTTTTGGCCAACCAAGCAACCTGGAAAAGCCAATCAGCGCTCCAAAGAAGTCTCGCTTCCCAGCGGGCAAAAGGGCCATGCGGAAAAAAGTGTCCAAACCAGAAATGCAGGACCGGCCATGGAGAAATGGTAGCCTTGCTACGCTGATGGGTGGGATGTAAATTGCCAACAGCCACTCTGGAGAAGTGTACGGTGTGTTCTGAAACATCTAAAAAACACAGCTTGGAGAGCATAGGGCACTTCCACTCATGGGCGTATAAATTGGGAAAACTAAAAATCAGCAAGACACAGGCACCCCAAAGTTTAGGGCTGCTCTGTTGACAAGAACCCCCACTTCATTACACCTTAAATATCCTAGGAAAGAGAAAAATGGATAAAGAAGTTGTGGTCCTCATGTACAATGGAATATCACTCAGCCATGAAATCAACATCATAAGGCTAGCAGCAGCACGATGAATGGATTTAGGTACGACGATTCTAAGTGAAATAAGTCACACAGAAAAAGACACTTATCCTAAGATATCACTTCTAGAGGGAATGTAAAAACCGCTACACTTGAACTGAATTACAAAACAGAACAGAGTCACACGTTTAGAAAACACACTATGGCTGCTGAACGGGAAAGGTGAGGTGGGGTGATGCATAAAACAAGGGTTTCAAATTAGCTCCGATACCGTTCCATAAACCCAATATGTAAGAGACAAGACCTATTCCTTTTTCAGTGAACTGGACTCAACACCCCCTATTCACCGCACAAGAATATATCTGACTAGAAAGAATCTTCAAACCTATGTATTGATATCTCTCTGTAAGTGAGTCAAGGGGGTGTAAAGCGGCATAAACACAGCCGTGAAAAGCAGCTAAACCCCATTATAAAAATAAATTACTTTTCAAAACCCGTGAAACAAAGACAGTGAAAGAGAGAGAAATTCTTACAAAATTCGTTCAGGGGCTGTGATGCAACCTGGATTGACCATATCTAGACCCACAGCTGATTGAGACATAAGGGTGGACACTCTTGGGGCTGAGAGGTTCGGTGAGGTTGGGTGAGCCAACGCAGACCCTTTCAAGTAATACTGCATGGTACCCATCCCATGGGTCCCAAATCTCCAGGTTCAAGGGCATCTTCCTACGTCGAAAACAGGCATGAGAAACCCAGAAGATGGTACACCGTGTGATCGGGAAAGGTTTCTAAAACGCACCTCATTTCTCATCTCCTTTGCTCGGGTTCGCCATTCCAGCCGATTTACTAGCCATCTCCCTCCTTGGTGAATCAGCACCTTTAACCTCCTGTTCCGTACAGGTTGCAATTTGTCCTGAGGATGAACGGGAAGAGGGGGAACCAATGAGAGACTAGCTCTAGGTGTTGGGACAGGCACAGGTCACTCTATTTTCCCATCAGGAAGAAGAATTAAGCACAAGCTCAGCCTGCCCCCCAGAACCAGAAGAGGGCCTGAAGCAATCCTGCGCTTTTGCGGCCAGCTCCCAAAAAAGCGAGTTGAAAAATGGAGCTCAGGGGCACTGCAATTCACAAACCTGCAGAGTTTTAAATGATACCTCTCGTCCACAAATATATTAAGGGAAGGCAACGAAGAGGCTTTGAAAGCAAGGCAGAATTGCAGGAAACAGATTTCAGGAGGTAGATTCGAATCGCCTTGAAAGCACATGAAAAGCGGCAAAACGTGGACAATGATGCCCTTGGCCAAAAAGGGCGTATGCGTTTTTTACTGAATATATTCAGGAAAAAACGCATACGCCCTTTTTGGCCAACCAAGCAACCTGGAAAAGCCAATCAGCGCTCCAAAGAAGTCTCGCTTCCCAGCGGGCAAAAGGGCCATGCGGAAAAAAGTGTCCAAACCAGAAATGCAGGACCGGCCATGGAGAAATGGGAGCCTTGCTACGCTGATGGGTGGGATGTAAATTGCCAACAGCCACTCTGGAGAAGTGTACGGTGTGTTCTGAAACATCTAAAAAACACAGCTTGGAGAGCATAGGGCACTTCCACTCATGGGCGTATAAATTGGGAAAACTAAAAATCAGCAAGACACAGGCACCCCAAAGTTTAGGGCTGCTCTGTTGACAAGAACCCCCACTTCATTACACCTTAAATATCCTAGGAAAGAGAAAAATGGATAAAGAAGTTGTGGTCCTCATGTACAATGGAATATCACTCAGCCATGAAATCAACATCATAAGGCTAGCAGCAGCACGATGAATGGATTTAGGTACGACGATTCTAAGTGAAATAAGTCACACAGAAAAAGACACTTATCCTAAGATATCACTTCTAGAGGGAATGTAAAAACCGCTACACTTGAACTGAATTACAAAACAGAACAGAGTCACACGTTTAGAAAACACACTATGGCTGCTGAACGGGAAAGGTGAGGTGGGGTGATGCATAAAACAAGGGTTTCAAATTAGCTCCGATACCGTTCCATAAACCCAATATGTAAGAGACAAGACCTATTCCTTTTTCAGTGAACTGGACTCAACACCCCCTATTCACCGCACAAGAATATATCTGACTAGAAAGAATCTTCAAACCTATGTATTGATATCTCTCTGTAAGTGAGTCAAGGGGGTGTAAAGCGGCATAAACACAGCCGTGAAAAGCAGCTAAACCCCATTATAAAAATAAATTACTTTTCAAAACCCGTGAAACAAAGACAGTGAAAGAGAGAGAAATTCTTACAAAATTCGTTCAGGGGCTGTGATGCAACCTGGATTGACCATATCTAGACCCACAGCTGATTGAGACATCAGGGTGGACACTCTTGGGGCTGAGAGGTTCGGTGAGGTTGGGTGAGCCAACGCAGACCCTTTCAAGTAATACTGCATGGTACCCATCCCATGGGTCCCAAATCTCCAGGTTCAAGGGCATCTTCCTACGTCGAAAACAGGCATGAGAAACCCAGAAGATGGTACACCGTGTGATCGGGAAAGGTTTCTAAAACGCACCTCATTTCTCATCTCCTTTGCTCGGGTTCGCCATTCCAGCCGATTTACTAGCCATCTCCCTCCTTGGAGAATCAGCACCTTTAACCTCCTGTTCCGTACAGGTTGCAATTTGTCCTGAGGATGAACGGGAAGAGGGGGAACCAATGAGAGACTAGCTCTAGGTGTTGGGACAGGCACAGGTCACTCTATTTTCCCATCAGGAAGAAGAATTAAGCACAAGCTCAGCCTGCCCCCCAGAACCAGAAGAGGGCCTGAAGCAATCCTGCGCTTTTGCGGCCAGCTCCCAAAAAAGCGAGTTGAAAAATGGAGCTCAGGGGCACTGCAATTAACAAACCTGCAGAGTTTTAAATGATAACTCTCGTCCACAAATATATTAAGGGAAGGCAACGAAGAGGCTTTGAAAGCAAGGCAGAATTGCAGGAAACAGATTTCAGGAGGTAGATTCGAATCGCCTTGATAGCACATGAAAAGCGGCAAAACGTGGACAATGATGCCCTTGGCCAAAAAGGGCGTATGCGTTTTTTCCTGAATATATTCAGGAAAAAACGCATACGCCCTTTTTGGCCAACCAAGCAACCTGGAAAGGCCAATCAGCGCTCCAAGAAGTCTCGCTTCCCAGCGGGCAAAAGGGCCATGCGGAAAAAAGTGTCCAAACCAGAAATGCAGGACCGGCCATGGAGAAATGGGAGCCTTGCTACGCTGATGGGTGGGATGTAAATTGCCAACAGCCACTCTGGAGAAGTGTACGGTGTGTTCTGAAACATCTAAAAAACACAGCTTGGAGAGCATAGGGCACTTCCACTCATGGGCGTATAAATTGGGAAAACTAAAAATCAGCAAGACACAGGCACCCCAAAGTTTAGGGCTGCTCTGTTGACAAGAACCCCCACTTCATTACACCTTAAATATCCTAGGAAAGAGAAAAATGGATAAAGAAGTTGGGGTCCTCATGTACAATGGAATATCACTCAGCCATGAAATCAACGTCATAAGGCTAGTAGCAGCACGATGAGTGGATTTAGGTACGACGATTCTAAGTGAAATAAGTCACACAGAAAAACACACCTATCATAAGATATCACTTCTAGAGGGAATGTAAAAACCGCTACACTTGAACTGAATTACAAAACAGAACAGAGTCACACGTTTAGAAAACACACTATGGCTGCTGAACGGGCAAGGTGAGGTGGGGTGATGCATAAAACAAGGGTTTCAAATTAGCTCCGATACCGTTCCATAAACCCAATATGTAAGAGACAAGACCTATTCCTTTTTCAGTGAACTGGACTCAACACCCCCTATTCAACGCACAAGAATATATCTGACTAGTAAGAATCTTCAAACCTATGTATTGATATCTCTCTGTAAGTGAGTCAACGGGGTGTAAAGCGGCATAAACACAGCCGTGAAAAGCAGCTAAACCCCATTATAAAAATAAATTACTTTTCAAAACCCGTGAAACAAAGACAGTGAAAGAGAGAGAAATTCTTACAAAATTCGTTCAGGGGCTGTGATGCAACCTGGATTGACCATATCTAGACCCACAGTTGATTGAGACATAAGAGTGGACACTCTTGGGGCTGAGAGGTTCAGTGAGGTTGGGTGAGCCAACGCAGACCCTTTCAAGTAATACTGCATGGTACCCATCCCATGGGTCCCAAATCTCCAGGTTCAAGGGCATCTTCCTACATCGAAAACAGGCATGAGAAACCCAGAAGATGGTACACCGTGTGATCGGGAAAGGTTTCTAAAACGCACCTCATTTCTCATCTCCTTTGCTCGGGTTCGCCATTCCAGCCGATTTACTAGCCATCTCCCTCCTTGGAGAATCAGCACCTTTAACCTCCTGTTCCGTACAGGTTGCAATTTGTCCTGAGGATGAACGGGAAGAGGGGGAACCAATGAGAGACTAGCTCTAGGTGTTGGGACAGGCACAGGTCACTCTATTTTCCCATCAGGAAGAAGAATTAAGCACAAGCTCAGCCTGCCCCCCAGAACCAGAAGAGGGCCTGAAGCAATCCTGCGCTTTTGCGGCCAGCTCCCAAAAAAGCGAGTTGAAAAATGGAGCTCAGGGGCACTGCAATTCACAAACCTGCAGAGTTTTAAATGATACCTCTCGTCCACAAATATATTAAGGGAAGGCAACGAAGAGGCTTTGAAAGCAAGGCAGAATTGCAGGAAACAGATTTCAGGAGGTAGATTCGAATCGCCTTGAAAGCACATGAAAAGCGGCAAAACGTGGACAATGATGCCCTTGGCCAAAAAGGGCGTATGCGTTTTTTCCTGAATATATTCAGGAAAAAACGCATACGCCCTTTTTGGCCAACCAAGCAACCTGGAAAGGCCAATCAGCGCTCCAAAGAAGTCTCGCTTCCCAGCGGGCAAAAGGGCCATGCGGAAAAAAGTGTCCAAACCAGAAATGCAGGACCGGCCATGGAGAAATGGGAGCCTTGCTACGCTGATGGGTGGGATGTAAATTGCCAACAGCCACTCTGGAGAAGTGTACGGTGTGTTCTGAAACATCTAAAAAACACAGCTTGGAGAGCATAGGGCACTTCCACTCATGGGCGTATAAATTGGGAAAACTAAAAATCAGCAAGACACAGGCACCCCAAAGTTTAGGGCTGCTCTGTTGACAAGAACCCCCACTTCATTAAACCTTAAATATCCTAGGAAAGAGAAAAATGGATAAAGAAGTTGTGGTCCTCATGTACAATGGAATATCACTCAGCCATGAAATCAACGTCATAAGGCTAGCAGCAGCACGATGAATGGATTTAGGTACGACGATTCTAAGTGAAATAAGTCACACAGAAAAAGACACTTATCCTAAGATATCACTTCTAGAGGGAATGTAAAAACCGCTACACTTGAACTGAATTACAAAACAGAACAGAGTCACACGTTTAGAAAACACACTATGGCTGCTGAACGGGAAAGGTGAGGTGGGGTGATGCATAAAACAAGGGTTTCAAATTAGCTCAGATACCGTTCCATAAACCCAATATGTAAGAGACAAGACCTATTCCTTTTTCAGTGAACTGGACTCAACACCCCCTATTCACCGCACAAGAATATATCTGACTAGTAAGAATCTTCAAACCTATGTATTGATATCTCTCTGTAAGTGAGTCAACGGGGTGTAAAGTGGCATAAACACAGCCGTGAATAGCAGCTAAACCCCATTATAAAAATAAATTACTTTTCAAAACCCGTTAAACAAAGACAGTGAAAGAGAGAGAAATTCTTACAAAATTCGTTCAGGGGCTGTGATGCAACCTGGATTGACCATATCTAGACCCACAGCTGATTGAGACATCAGGGTGGACACTCTTGGGGCTGAGAGGTTCGGTGAGGTTGGGTGAGCCAACGCAGACCCTTTCAAGTAATACTGCATGGTACCCATCCCATGGGTCCCAAATCTCCAGGTTCAAGGGCATCTTCCTACGTCGAAAACAGGCATGAGAAACCCAGAAGATGGTACACCGTGTGATCGGGAAAGGTTTCTAAAACGCACCTCATTTCTCATCTCCTTTGCTCGGGTTCGCCATTCCAGCCGATTTACTAGCCATCTCCCTCCTTGGAGAATCAGCACCTTTAACCTCCTGTTCCGTACAGGTTGCAATTTGTCCTGAGGATGAACGGGAAGAGGGGGAACCAATGAGAGACTAGCTCTAGGTGTTGGGACAGGCACAGGTCACTCTATTTTCCCATCAGGAAGAAGAATTAAGCACAAGCTCAGCCTGCCCCCCAGAACCAGAAGAGGGCCTGAAGCAATCCTGCGCTTTTGCGGCCAGCTCCCAAAAAAGCGAGTTGAAAAATGGAGCTCAGGGGCACTGCAATTCACAAACCTGCAGAGTTTTAAATGATACCTCTCGTCCACAAATATATTAAGGGAAGGCAACGAAGAGGCTTTGAAAGCAAGGCAGAATTGCAGGAAACAGATTTCAGGAGGTAGATTCGAATCGCCTTGATAGCACATGAAAAGCGGCAAAACGTGGACAATGATGCCCTTGGCCAAAAAGGGCGTATGCGTTTTTTCCTGAATATATTCAGGAAAAAACGCATACGCCCTTTTTGGCCAACCAAGCAACCTGGAAAGGCCAATCAGCGCTCCAAGAAGTCTCGCTTCCCAGCGGGCAAAAGGGCCATGCGGAAAAAAGTGTCCAAACCAGAAATGCAGGACCGGCCATGGAGAAATGGGAGCCTTGCTACGCTGATGGGTGGGATGTAAATTGCCAACAGCCACTCTGGAGAAGTGTACGGTGTGTTCTGAAACATCTAAAAAACACAGCTTGGAGAGCATAGGGCACTTCCACTCATGGGCGTATAAATTGGGAAAACTAAAAATCAGCAAGACACAGGCACCCCAAAGTTTAGGGCTGCTCTGTTGACAAGAACCCCCACTTCATTACACCTTAAATATCCTAGGAAAGAGAAAAATGGATAAAGAAGTTGGGGTCCTCATGTGCAATGGAATATCACTCAGCCATGAAATCAACGTCATAAGGCTAGTAGCAGCACGATGAGTGGATTTAGGTACGACGATTCTAAGTGAAATAAGTCACACAGAAAAACACACTTATCATAAGATATCACTTCTAGAGGGAATGTAAAAACCGCTACACTTGAACTGAATTACAAAACAGAACAGAGTCACACGTTTAGAAAACACACTATGGCTGCTGAACGGGCAAGGTGAGGTGGGGTGATGCATAAAACAAGGGTTTCAAATTAGCTCCGATACCGTTCCATAAACCCAATATGTAAGAGACAAGACCTATTCCTTTTTCAGTGAACTGGACTCAACACCCCCTATTCACCGCACAAGAATATATCTGACTAGTAAGAATCTTCAAACCTATGTATTGATATCTCTCTGTAAGTGAGTCAACGGGGTGTAAAGCGGCATAAACACAGCCGTGAAAAGCAGCTAAACCCCATTATAAAAATAAATTACTTTTCAAAACCCGTGAAACAAAGACAGTGAAAGAGAGAGAAATTCTTACAAAATTCGTTCAGGGGCTGTGATGCAACCTGGATTGACCATATCTAGACCCACAGTTGATTGAGACATAAGGGTGGACACTCTTGGGGCTGAGAGGTTCGGTGAGGTTGGGTGAGCCAACGCAGACCCTTTCAAGTAATACTGCATGGTACCCATCCCATGGGTCCCAAATCTCCAGGTTCAAGGGCATCTTCCTACATCGAAAACAGGCATGAGAAACCCAGAAGATGGTACACCGTGTGATCGGGAAAGGTTTCTAAAACGCACCTCATTTCTCATCTCCTTTGCTCGGGTTCGCCATTCCAGCCGATTTACTAGCCATCTCCCTCCTTGGAGAATCAGCACCTTTAACCTCCTGTTCCGTACAGGTTGCAATTTGTCCTGAGGATGAACGGGAAGAGGGGGAACCAATGAGAGACTAGCTCTAGGTGTTGGGACAGGCACAGGTCACTCTATTTTCCCATCAGGAAGAAGAATTAAGCACAAGCTCAGCCTGCCCCCCAGAACCAGAAGAGGGCCTGAAGCAATCCTGCGCTTTTGCGGCCAGCTCCCTAAAAAGCGAGTTGAAAAATGGAGCTCAGGGGCACTGCAATTCACAAACCTGCAGAGTTTTAAATGATACCTCTCGTCCACGAATATATTAAGGGAAGGCAACGAAGAGGCTTTGAAAGCAAGGCAGAATTGCAGGAAACAGATTTCAGGAGGTAGATTCGAATCGCCTTGAAAGCACATGAAAAGCGGCAAAACGTGGACAATGATGCCCTTGGCCAAAAAGGGCGTATGCGTTTTTTCCTGAATATATTCAGGAAAAAACGCATACGCCCTTTTTGGCCAACCAAGCAACCTGGAAAGGCCAATCAGCGCTCCAAAGAAGTCTCGCTTCCCAGCGGGCAAAAGGGCCATGCGGAAAAAAGTGTCCAAACCAGAAATGCAGGACCGGCCATGGAGAAATGGGAGCCTTGCTACGCTGATGGGTGGGATGTAAATTGCCAACAGCCACTCTGGAGAAGTGTACGGTGTGTTCTGAAACATCTAAAAAACACAGCTTGGAGAGCATTGGGCACTTCCACTCATGGGCGTATAAATTGGGACAACTAAAAATCAGCAAGACACAGGCACCCCAAAGTTTAGGGCTGCTCTGTTGACAAGAACACCCACTTCATTACACCTTAAATATCCTAGGAAAGAGAAAAATGGATAAAGAAGTTGGGGTCCTCATGTACAGTGGAATATCACTCAGCCATGAAATCAACGTCATAAGGCTAGTAGCAGCACGATGAGTGGATTTAGGTACGACGATTCTAAGTGAAATAAGTCACACAGAAAAAGACACTTATCATAAGATATCACTTCTAGAGGGAATGTAAAAACCGCTACACTTGAACTGAATTACAAAACAGAACAGAGTCACACGTTTAGTAAACACAATACGGCTGCTGAACGGGAAAGGTGAGGTGGGGTGATGCATAAAACAAGGGTTTCAAATTAGCTCAGATACCGTTCCATAAACCCAATATGTAAGAGACAAGACCTATTCCTTTTTCAGTGAACTGGACTCAACACCCCCTATTCACCGCACAAGAATATATCTGACTAGTAAGAATCTTCAAACCTATCTATTGATATCTCTCTGTAAGTGAGTCAAGGGGGTGTAAAGCGGCATAAACACAGCCGTGAAAAGCAGCTAAACCCCATTATAAAAATAAATTACTTTTCAAAACCCGTGAAACAAAGACAGTGAAAGAGAGAGAAATTCTTACAAAATTCGTTCAGGGGCTGTGATGCAACCTGGATTGACCATATCTAGACCCACAGCTGATTGAGACATAAGGGTTGACACTCTTGCGGCTGAGAGGTTCGGTGAGGTTGGGTGAGCCAACGCAGACCCTTTCAAGTAATACTGCATGGTACCCATCCCATGGGTCCCAAATCTCCAGGTTCAAGGGCATCTTCATACATCGAAAACAGGCATGAGAAACCCAGAAGATGGTACACCGTGTGATCCGGAAAGGTTTCTAAAACGCACCTCATTTCTCATCTCCTTTGCTCGGGTTCGCCTTTCCAGCCGATTTACTAGCCATCTCCCTCCTTGGAGAATCAGCACCTTTAACCTCCTGTTCCGTACAGGTTGCAATTTGTCCTGAGGATGAACGGGAAGAGGGGGAACCAATGAGAGACTAGCTCTAGGTGTTGGGACAGGCACAGGTCACTCTATTTTCCCATCAGGAAGAAGAATTAAGCACAAGCTCAGCCTGCCCCCCAGAACCAGAAGAGGGCCTGAAGCAATCCTGCGCTTTTGCGGCCAGCTCCCAAAAAAGCGAGTTGAAAAATGGAGCTCAGGGGCACTGCAATTCACAAACCTGCAGAGTTTTAAATGATACCTCTCGTCCACAAATATATTAAGGGAAGGCAACGAAGAGGCTTTGAAAGCAAGGCAGAATTGCAGGAAACAGATTTCAGGAGGTAGATTCGAATCGCCTTGAAAGCACATGAAAAGCGGCAAAACGTGGACAATGATGCCCTTGGCCAAAAAGGGCGTATGCGTTTTTTACTGAATATATTCAGGAAAAAACGCATACGCCCTTTTTGGCCAACCAAGCAACCTGGAAAAGCCAATCAGCGCTCCAAAGAAGTCTCGCTTCCCAGCGGGCAAAAGGGCCATGCGGAAAAAAGTGTCCAAACCAGAAATGCAGGACCGGCCTTGGAGAAATGGGATCCTTGCTACGCTGATGGATGGGATGTAAATTGCCAACAGCCACTCTGGAGAAGTGTACGGTGTGTTCTGAAACATCTAAAAAACACAGCTTGGAGAGCATAGGGCACTTCCACTCATGGGCGTATAAATTGGGAAAACTAAACATCAGCAAGACACAGGCACCCCAAAGTTTAGGGCTGCTCTGTGGACAAGAACCCTCACTTCATTACACCTTAAATATCCTAGGAAAGAGAAAAATGGATAAAGAAGTTGTGGTCCTCATGTACAATGGAATATCACTCAGCCATGAAATCAACGTCATAAGGCTAGCAGCAGCACAATGAATGGATTTAGGTACGACGATTCTAAGTGAAATAAGTCACACAGAAAAAGACACTTATCCTAAGATATCACTTCTAGAGGGAATGTAAAAACCGCTACACTTGAACTGAATTACAAAACAGAACAGAGTCACACGTTTAGAAAACACACTATGGCTGCTGAACGGGAAAGGTGAGATGGGGTGATGCATAAAACAAGGGTTTCAAATTAGCTCCGATACCGTTCCATAAACCCAATATGTAAGAGACAAGACCTATTCCTTTTTCAGTGAACTGGACTCAACACCCCCTATTCACCACACAAGAATATATCTGACTAGTAAGAATCTTCAAACCTATGTATTGATATCTCTCTGTAAGTGAGTCAAGGGGGTGTAAAGCGGCATAAACACAGCCGTGAAAAGCAGCTAAACACCATTATAAAAATAAATTACTTTTCAAAACCCGTGAAACAAAGACAGTGAAAGAGAGAGAAATTCTTACAAAATTCGTTCAGGGGCTGTGATGCAACCTGGATTGACCATATCTAGACCCACAGCTGATTGAGACATAAGGGTGGACACTCTTGGGGCTGAGAGGTTCGGTGAGGTTGGGTGAGCCAACGCAGACCCTTTCAAGTAATACTGCATGGTACCCATCCCATGGGTCCCAAATCTCCAGGTTCAAGGGCATCTTCCTACGTCGAAAACAGGCATGAGAAACCCAGAAGATGGTACACCGTGTGATCGGGAAAGGTTTCTAAAACGCACCTCATTTCTCATCTCCTTTGCTCGGGTTCGCCATTCCAGCTGATTTACTAGCCATCTCCCTCCTTGGAGAATCAGCACCTTTAACCTCCTGTTCCGTACAGGTTGCAATTTGTCCTGAGGATGAACGGGAAGAGGGGGAACCAATGAGAGACTAGCTCTAGGTGTTGGGACAGGCACAGGTCACTCTATTTTCCCATCAGGAAGAAGAATTAAGCACAAGCTCAGCCTGCCCCCCAGAACCAGAAGAGGGCCTGAAGCAATCCTGCGCTTTTGCGGCCAGCTCCCAAAAAAGCGAGTTGAAAAATGGAGCTCAGGGGCACTGCAATTCACAAACCTGCAGAGTTTTAAATGATACCTCTCGTCCACAAATATATTAAGGGAAGGCAACGAAGAGGCTTTGAAAGCAAGGCAGAATTGCAGGAAACAGATTTCAGGAGGTAGATTCGAATCGCCTTGAAAGCACATGAAAAGCGGCAAAACGTGGACAATGATGCCCTTGGCCAAAAAGGGCGTATGCGTTTTTTACTGAATATATTCAGGAAAAAACGCATACGCCCTTTTTGGCCAACCAAGCAACCTGGAAAAGCCAATCAGCGCTCCAAAGAAGTCTCGCTTCCCAGCGGGCAAAAGGGCCATGCGGAAAAAAGTGTCCAAACCAGAAATGCAGGACCGGCCATGGAGAAATGGGAGCCTTGCTATGCTGATGAGTGGGATGTAAATTGCCAACAGCCACTCTGGAGAAGTGTACGGTGTGTTCTGAAACATCTAAAAAACACAGCTTGGAGAGCATAGGGCACTTCCACTCATGGGCGTATAAATTGGGAAAACTAAAAATCAGCAAGACACAGGCACCCCAAAGTTTAGGGCTGCTCTGTTGACAAGAACCCCCACTTCATTACACCTTAAATATCCTAGGAAAGAGAAAAATGGATAAAGAAGTTGGGGTCCTCATGTACAATGGAATATCACTCAGCCATGAAATCAACGTCATAAGGCTAGTAGCAGCACGATGAGTGGATTTAGGTACGACGATTCTAAGTGAAATAAGTCACACAGAAAAAGACACTTATCATAAGATATCACTTCTAGAGGGAATGTAAAAACCGCTATACTTGAACTGAATTACAAAACAGAACAGAGTCACATGTTTAGAAAACACACTATGGCTGCTGAACGGGAAAGGTGAGGTGGGGTGATGCATAAAACAAGGGTTTCAAATTAGCTCAGATACCGTTCCATAAACCCAATATGTAAGAGACAAGACCTATTCCTTTTTCAGTGAACTGGACTCAACACCCCCTATTCACCGCACAAGAATATATCTGACTAGTAAGAATCTTCAAACCTATGTATTGATATCTCTCTGTAAGTGAGTCAAGGGGGTGTAAAGCGGCATAAACACAGCCGTGAAAAGCAGCTAAACCCCATTATAAAAATAAATTACTTTTCAAAACCCGTGAAACAAAGACAGTGAAAGAGAGAGAAATTCTTACAAAATTCGTTCAGGGGCTGTGATGCAACCTGGATTGACCATATCTAGACCCACAGCTGATTGAGACATAAGGGTGGACACTCTTGGGGCTGAGAGGTTCGGTGAGGTTGGGTGAGCCAACGCAGACCCTTTCAAGTAATACTGCATGGTACCCATCCCATGGGTCCCAAATCTCCAGGTTCAAGGGCATCTTCCTACGTCGAAAACAGGCATGAGAAACCCAGAAGATGGTACACCGTGTGATCGGGAAAGGTTTCTAAAACGCACCTCATTTCTCATCTCCTTTGCTCGGGTTCGCCATTCCAGCCGATTTACTAGCCATCTCCCTCCTTGGAGAATCAGCACCTTTAACCTCCTGTTCCGTACAGGTTGCAATTTGTCCTGAGGATGAACGGGAAGAGGGGGAACCAATGAGAGACTAGCTCTAGGTGTTGGGACAGGCACAGGTCACTCTATTTTCCCATCAGGAAGAAGAATTAAGCACAAGCTCAGCCTGCCCCCCAGAACCAGAAGAGGGCCTGAAGCAATCCTGCGCTTTTGCGGCCAGCTCCCAAAAAAGCGAGTTGAAAAATGGAGCTCAGGGGCACTGCAATTCACAAACCTGCAGAGTTTTAAATGATACCTCTCGTCCACAAATATATTAAGGGAAGGCAACGAAGAGGCTTTGAAAGCAAGGCAGAATTGCAGGAAACAGATTTCAGGAGGTAGATTCGAATCGCCTTGAAAGCACATGAAAAGCGGCAAAACGTGGACAATGATTCCCTTGGCCAAAAAGGGCGTATGCGTTTTTTCCTGAATATATTCAGGAAAAAACGCATACGCCCTTTTTGGCCAACCAAGGAACCTGGAAAGGCCAATCAGCGCTCCAAAGAAGTCTCGCTTCCCAGCGGGCAAAAGGGCCATGCGGAAAAAAGTGTCCAAACCAGAAATGCAGGACCGGCCATGGAGAAATGGGAGCCTTGCTACGCTGATGGGTGGGATGTAAATTGCCAACAGCCACTCTGGAGAAGTGTACGGTGTGTTCTGAAACATCTAAAAAACACAGCTTGTAGAGCATAGGGCACTTCCACTCATGGGCGTATAAATTGGGACAACTAAAAATCAGCAAGACACAGGCACCCCAAAGTTTAGGGCTGCTCTGTTGACAAGAACCCCCACTTCATTACACCTTAAATATCCTAGGAAAGAGAAAAATGGATAAAGAAGTTGGGGTCCTCATGTACAATGGAATATCACTCAGCCATGAAATCAACGTCATAAGGCTAGTAGCAGCACGATGAGTGGATTTAGGTACGACGATTCTAAGTGAAATAAGTCACACAGAAAAAGACACTTATCATAAGATATCACTTCTAGAGGGAATGTAAAAACCGCTACACTTGAACTGAATTACAAAACAGAACAGAGTCACACGTTTAGTAAACACAATACGGCTGCTGAACGGGAAAGGTGAGGTGGGGTGATGCATAAAACAAGGGTTTCAAATTAGCTCAGATACCGTTCCATAAACCCAATATGTAAGAGACAAGACCTATTCCTTTTTCAGTGAACTGGACTCAACACCCCCTATTCACCGCACAAGAATATATCTGACTAGTAAGAATCTTCAAACCTATCTATTGATATCTCTCTGTAAGTGAGTCAAGGGGGTGTAAAGCGGCATAAACACAGCCGTGAAAAGCAGCTAAACCCCATTATAAAAATAAATTACTTTTCAAAACCCGTGAAACAAAGACAGTGAAAGAGAGAGAAATTCTTACAAAATTCGTTCAGGGGCTGTGATGCAACCTGGATTGACCATATCTAGACCCACAGCTGATTGAGACATAAGGGTGGACACTCTTGCGGCTGAGAGGTTCGGTGAGGTTGGGTGAGCCAACGCAGACCCTTTCAAGTAATACTGCATGGTACCCATCCCATGGGTCCCAAATCTCCAGGTTCAAGGGCATCTTCATACATCGAAAACAGGCATGAGAAACCCAGAAGATGGTACACCGTGTGATCGGGAAAGGTTTCTAAAACGCACCTCATTTCTCATCTCCTTTGCTCGGGTTCGCCTTTCCAGCCGATTTACTAGCCATCTCCCTCCTTGGAGAATCAGCACCTTTAACCTCCTGTTCCGTACAGGTTGCAATTTGTCCTGAGGATGAAGGGGAAGAGGGGGAACCAATGAGAGACTAGCTCTAGGTGTTGGGACAGGCACAGGTCACTCTATTTTCCCATCAGGAAGAAGAATTAAGCACAAGCTCAGCCTGCCCCCCAGAACCAGAAGTGGGCCTGAAGCAATCCTGCGCTTTTGCGGCCAGCTCCCAAAAAAGCGAGTTGAAAAATGGAGCTCAGGGGCACTGCAATTCACAAACCTGCAGAGTTTTAAATGATACCTCTCGTCCACAAATATATTAAGGGAAGGCAACGAAGAGGCTTTGAAAGCAAGGCAGAATTGCAGGAAACAGATTTCAGGAGGTAGATTCGAATCGCCTTGAAAGCACATGAAAAGCGGCAAAACGTGGACAATGATGCCCTTGGCCAAAAAGGGCGTATGCGTTTTTTCCTGAATATATTCAGGAAAAAACGCATACGCCCTTTTTGGCCAACCAAGCAACCTGGAAAAGCCAATCAGCGCTCCAAAGAAGTCTCGCTTCCCAGCGGGCAAAAGGGCCATGCGGAAAAAAGTGTCCAAACCAGAAATGCAGGACCGGCCATGGAGAAATGGGAGCCTTGCTATGCTGATGGGTGGGATGTAAATTGCCAACAGCTACTCTGGAGAAGTGTACGGTGTGTTCTGAAACATCTAAAAAACACAGCTTGGAGAGCATAGGGCACTTCCACTCATGGGCGTATAAATTGGGACAACTAAAAATCAGCAAGACACAGGCACCCCAAAGTTTAGGGCTGCTCTGTTGACAAGAACCCCCACTTCATTACACCTTAAATATCCTAGGAAAGAGAAAAATGGATAAAGAAGTTGGGGTCCTCATGTACAATGGAATATCACTCAGCCATGAAATCAACGTCATAAGGCTAGTAGCAGCACGATGAGTGGATTTAGGTACGACGATTCTAAGTGAAATAAGTCACACAGAAAAAGACACTTATCATAAGATATCACTTCTAGAGGGAATGTAAAAACCGCTACACTTGAACTGAATTACAAAACAGAACAGAGTCACACGTTTAGTAAACACAATACGGCTGCTGAACGGGAAAGGTGAGGTGGGGTGATGCATAAAACAAGGGTTTCAAATTAGCTCAGATACCGTTCCATAAACCCAATATGTAAGAGACAAGACCTATTCCTTTTTCAGTGAACTGGACTCAACACCCCCTATTCACCGCACAAGAATATATCTGACTAGTAAGAATCTTCAAACCTATGTATTGATATCTCTCTGTAAGTGAGTCAAGGGGGTGTAAAGCGGCATAAACACAGCCGTGAAAAGCAGCTAAACCCCATTATAAAAATAAATTACTTTTCAAAACCCGTGAAACAAAGACAGTGAAAGAGAGAGAAATTCTTCCAAAATTCGTTCAGGGGCTGTGATGCAACCTGGATTGACCATATCTAGACCCACAGCTGATTGAGACATAAGGGTGGACACTCTTGGGGCTGAGAGGTTCGGTGAGGTTGGGTGAGCCAACGCAGACCCTTTCAAGTAATACTGCATGGTACCCATCCCATGGGTCCCAAATCTCCAGGTTCAAGGGCATCTTCCTACGTCGAAAACAGGCATGAGAAACCCAGAAGATGGTACACCGTGTGATCGGGAAAGGTTTCTAAAACGCACCTCATTTCTCATCTCCTTTGCTCGGGTTCGCCATTCCAGCCGATTTACTAGCCATCTCCCTCCTTGGAGAATCAGCACCTTTAACCTCCTGTTCCGTACAGGTTGCAATTTGTCCTGAGGATTAACGGGAAGAGGGGGAACCAATGAGATACTAGCTCTAGGTGTTGGGACAGGCACAGGTCACTCTATTTTCCCATCAGGAAGAAGAATTAAGCACAAGCTCAGCCTGCCCCCCAGAACCAGAAGAGGGCCTGAAGCAATCCTGCGCTTTTGCGGCCAGCTCCCAAAAAAGCGAGTTGAAAAATGGAGCTCAGGGGCACTGCAATTCACAAACCTGCAGAGTTTTAAATGATACCTCTCGTCCACAAATATATTAAGGGAAGGCAACGAAGAGGCTTTGAAAGCAAGGCAGAATTGCAGGAAACAGATTTCAGGAGGTAGATTCGAATCGCCTTGAAAGCACATGAAAAGCGGCAAAACGTGGACAATGATGCCCTTGGCCAAAAAGGGCGTATGCGTTTTTTCCTGAATATATTCAGGAAAAAACGCATACGCCCTTTTTGGCCAACCAAGCAACCTGGAAAGGCCAATCAGCGCTCCAAAGAAGTCTCGCTTCCCAGCGGGCAAAAGGGCCATGCGGAAAAAAGTGTCCAAACCAGAAATGCAGGACAGGCCATGGAGAAATGGGAGCCTTGCTACGCTGATGGGTGGGATGTAAATTGCCAACAGCCACTCTGGAGAAGTGTACGGTGTGTTCTGAAACATCTAAAAAACACAGCTTGGAGAGCATAGGGCACTTCCACTCATGGGCGTATAAATTGGGACAACTAAAAATCAGCAAGACACAGGCACCCCAAAGTTTAGGGCTGCTCTGTTGACAAGAACCCCCACTTCATTACACCTTAAATATCCTAGGAAAGAGAAAAATGGATAAAGAAGTTGGGGTCCTCATGTACAATGGAATATCACTCAGCCATGAAATCAACGTCATAAGGCTAGTAGCAGCACGATGAGTGGATTTAGGTACGACGATTCTAAGTGAAATAAGTCACACAGAAAAAGACACTTATCATAAGATATCACTTCTAGAGGGAATGTAAAAACCGCTACACTTGAACTGAATTACAAAACAGAACAGAGTCACACGTTTAGTAAACACAATACGGCTGCTGAACGGGAAAGGTGAGGTGGGGTGATGCATAAAACAAGGGTTTCAAATTAGCTCAGATACCGTTCCATAAACCCAATATGTAAGAGACAAGACCTATTCCTTTTTCAGTGAACTGGACTCAACACCCCCTATTCACCGCACAAGAATATATCTGACTAGTAAGAATCTTCAAACCTATCTATTGATATCTCTCTGTAAGTGAGTCAAGGGGGTGTAAAGCGGCATAAACACAGCCGTGAAAAGCAGCTAAACCCCATTATAAAAATAAATTACTTTTCAAAACCCGTGAAACAAAGACAGTGAAAGAGAGAGAAATTCTTACAAAATTCGTTCAGGGGCTGTGATGCAACCTGGATTGACCATATCTAGACCCACAGCTGATTGAGACATAAGGGTGGACACTCTTGGGGCTGAGAGGTTCGGTGAGGTTGGGTGAGCCAACGCAGACCCTTTCAAGTAATACTGCATGGTACCCATCCCATGGGTCCCAAATCTCCAGGTTCAAGGGCATCTTCCTACGTCGAAAACAGGCATGAGAAACCCAGAAGATGGTACACCGTGTGATCGGGAAAGGTTTCTAAAACGCACCTCATTTCTCATCTCCTTTGCTCGGGTTCGCCTTTCCAGCCGATTTACTAGCCATCTCCCTCCTTGGAGAATCAGCACCTTTAACCTCCTGTTCCGTACAGGTTGCAATTTGTCCTGAGGATGAAGGGGAAGAGGGGGAACCAATGAGAGACTAGCTCTAGGTGTTGGGACAGGCACAGGTCACTCTATTTTCCCATCAGGAAGAAGAATTAAGCACAAGCTCAGCCTGCCCCCCAGAACCAGAAGAGGGCCTGAAGCAATCCTGCGCTTTTGCGGCCAGGTCCCAAAAAAGCGAGTTGAAAAATGGAGCTCAGGGGCACTGCAATTCACAAACCTGCAGAGTTTTAAATGATACCTCTCGTCCACAAATATATTAAGGGAAGGCAACGAAGAGGCTTTGAAAGCAAGGCAGAATTGCAGGAAACAGATTTCAGGAGGTAGATTCGAATCGCCTTGAAAGCACATGAAAAGCGGCAAAACGTGGACAATGATGCCCTTGGCCAAAAAGGGCGTATGCGTTTTTTCCTGAATATATTCAGGAAAAAACGCATACGCCCTTTTTGGACAACCAAGCAACCTGGAAAAGCCAATCAGCGCTCCAAAGAAGTCTTGCTTCCCAGCGGGCAAAAGGGCCATGCGGAAAAAAGTGTCCAAACCAGAAATGCAGGACCGGCCATGGAGAAATGGGAGCCTTGCTACGCTGATGGGTGGGATGTAAATTGCCAACAGCCACTCTGGAGAAGTGTACGGTGTGTTCTGAAACATCTAAAAAACACAGCTTGGAGAGCATAGGGCACTTCCACTCATGGGCGTATAAATTGGGAAAACTAAAAATCAGCAAGACACAGGCACCCCAAAGTTTAGGGCTGCTCTGTTGACAAGAACCCCCACTTCATTACACCTTAAATATCCTAGGAAAGAGAAAAATGGATAAAGAAGTTGTGGTCCTCATGTACAATGGAATATCACTCAGCCATGAAATCAACGTCATAAGGCTAGTAGCAGCACGATGAGTGGATTTAGGTACGACGATTCTAAGTGAAATAAGTCACACAGAAAAAGACACTTATCATAAGATATCACTTCTAGAGGGAATGTAAAAACCGCTATACTTGAACTGAATTACAAAACAGAACAGAGTCACACGTTTAGAAAACACACTATGGCTGCTGAACGGGAAAGGTGAGGTGGAGTGATGCATAAAACAAGGGTTTCAAATTAGCTCCGATACCGTTCCATAAACCCAATATGTAAGAGACAAGACCTATTCCTTTTTCAGTGAACTGGACTCAACACCCCCTATTCACCGCACAAGAATATATCTGACTAGTAAGAATCTTCAAACCTATGTATTGATATCTCTCTGTAAGTGAGTCAAGGGGGTGTAAAGCGGCATAAACACAGCCGTGAAAAGCAGCTAAACCCCATTATAAAAATAAATTACTTTTCAAAACCCGTGAAACAAAGACAGTGAAAGAGAGAGAAATTCTTACAAAATTCGTTCAGGGGCTGTGATGCAACCTGGATTGACCATATCTAGACCCACAGCTGATTGAGACATAAGGGTGGACACTCTTGGGGCTGAGAGGTTCGGTGAGGTTGGGTGAGCCAACGCAGACCCTTTCAAGTAATACTGCATGGTACCCATCCCATGGGTCCCAAATCTCCAGGTTCAAGGGCATCTTCCTACGTCGAAAACAGGCATGAGAAACCCAGAAGATGGTACACCGTGTGATCGGGAAAGGTTTCTAAAACGCACCTCATTTCTCATCTCCTTTGCTCGGGTTCGCCATTCCAGCCGATTTACTAGCCATCTCCCTCCTTGGAGAATCAGCACCTTTAACCTCCTGTTCCGTACAGGTTGCAATTTGTCCTGAGGATGAACGGGAAGAGGGGGAACCAATGAGAGACTAGCTCTAGGTGTTGGGACAGGCACAGGTCACTCTATTTTCCCATCAGGAAGAAGAATTAAGCACAAGCTCAGCCTGCCCCCCAGAACCAGAAGAGGGCCTGAAGCAATCCTGCGCTTTTGCGGCCAGCTCCCAAAAAAGTGAGTTGAAAAATGGAGCTCAGGGGCACTGCAATTCACAAACCTGCAGAGTTTTAAATGATACCTCTCGTCCACAAATATATTAAGGGAAGGCAACGAAGAGGCTTTGAAAGCAAGGCAGAATTGCAGGAAACAGATTTCAGGAGGTAGATTCGAATCGCCTTGAAAGCACATGAAAAGCGGCAAAACTTGGACAATGATGCCCTTGGCCAAAAAGGGCGTATGCGTTTTTTCCTGAATATATTCAGGAAAAAACGCATACGCCCTTTTTGGCCAACCAAGCAACCTGGAAAGGCCAATCAGCGCTCCAAAGAAGTCTCGCTTCCCAGCGGGCAAAAGGGCCATGCGGAAAAAAGTGTCCAAACCAGAAATGCAGGACCGGCCATGGAGAAATGGGAGCCTTGCTACGCTGATGGGTGGGATGTAAATTGCCAACAGCCACTCTGGAGAAGTGTACGGTGTGTTCTGAAACATCTAAAAAACACAGCTTGGAGAGCATAGGGCACTTCCACTCATGGGCGTATAAATTGGGAAAACTAAAAATCAGCAAGACACAGGCACCCCAAAGTTTAGGGCTGCTCTGTTGACAAGAACCCCCACTTCATTACACCTTAAATATCCTAGGAAAGAGAAAAATGGATAAAGAAGTTGTGTTCCTCATGTACAATGGAATATCACTCAGCCATGAAATCAACGTCATAAGGCTAGTAGCAGCACGATGAGTGGATTTAGGTACGACGATTCTAAGTGAAATAAGTCACACAGAAAAAGACACTTATCATAAGATATCACTTCTAGAGGGAATGTAAAAACCGCTACACTTGAACTGAATTACAAAACAGAACAGAGTCACACGTTTAGGAAACACACTATGGCTGCTGAACGGGAAAGGTGAGGTGGGGTGATGCATAAAACAAGGGTTTCAAATTAGCTCAGATACCGTTCCATAAACCCAATATGTAAGAGACAAGACCTATTCCTTTTTCAGTGAACTGGACTCAACACCCCCTATTCACCGCACAAGAATATATCTGACTAGTAAGAATCTTCAAACCTATGTATTGATATCTCTCTGTAAGTGAGTCAAGGGGGTGTAAAGCGGCATAAACACAGCCGTGAAAAGCAGCTAAACCCCATTATAAAAATAAATTACTTTTCAAAACCCGTGAAACAAAGACAGTGAAAGAGAGAGAAATTCTTACAAAATTCGTTCAGGGGCTGTGATGCAACCTGGATTGACCATATCTAGACCCACAGCTGATTGAGACATAAGGGTGGACACTCTTGGGGCTGAGAGGTTCGGTGAGGTTGGGTGAGCCAACGCAGACCCTTTCATGTAATACTGCATGGTACCCATCCCATGGGTCCCAAATCTCCAGGTTCAAGGGCATCTTCCTACGTCGAAAACAGGCATGAGAAACCCAGAAGATGGTACACCGTGTGATCGGGAAAGGTTTCTAAAACGCACCTCATTTCTCATCTCCTTTGCTCGGGTTCGCCATTCCAGCCGATTTACTAGCCATCTCCCTCCTTGGAGAATCAGCACCTTTACCCTCCTGTTCCGTACAGGTTGCAATTTGTCCTGAGGATGAACGGGAAGAGGGGGAACCAATGAGAGACTAGCTCTAGGTGTTGGGACAGGCACAGGTCACTCTATTTTCCCATCAGGAAGAAGAATTAAGCACAAGCTCAGCCTGCCCCCCAGAACCAGAAGAGGGCCTGAAGCAATCCTGCGCTTTTGCGGCCAGCTCCCAAAAAAGCGAGTTGAAAAATGGAGCTCAGGGGCACTGCAATTCACAAACCTGCAGAGTTTTAAATGATACCTCTCGTCCACAAATATATTAAGGGAAGGCAACGAAGAGGCTTTGAAAGCAAGGCAGAATTGCAGGAAACAGATTTCAGGAGGTAGATTCGAATCACCTTGAAAGCACATGAAAAGCGGCAAAACGTGGACAATGATGCCCTTGGCCAAAAAGGGCGTATGCGTTTTTTCCTGAATATATTCAGGAAAAAACGCATACGCCCTTTTTGGCCAACCAAGCAACCTGGAAAGGCCAATCAGCGCTCCAAAGAAGTCTCGCTTCCCAGCGGGCAAAAGGGCCATGCGGAAAAAAGTGTCCAAACCAGAAATGCAGGACCGGCCATGGAGAAATGGGAGCCTTGCTACGCTGATGGGTGGGATGTAAATTGCCAACAGCCACTCTGGAGAAGTGTACGGTGTGTTCTGAAACATCTAAAAAACACAGCTTGGAGAGCATAGGGCACTTCCACTCATGGGCGTATAAATTGGGAAAACTAAAAATCAGCAAGACACAGGCACCCCAAAGTTTAGGGCTGCTCTGTTGACAAGAACCCCCACTTCATTACACCTTAAATATCCTAGGAAAGAGAAAAATGGATAAAGAAGTTGGGGTCCTCATGTACAATGGAATATCACTCAGCCATGAAATCAACGTCATAAGCCTAGTAGCAGCACGATGAGTGGATTTAGGTACGACGATTCTAAGTGAAATAAGTCACACAGAAAAAGACACTTATCATAAGATATCACTTCTAGAGGGAATGTAAAAACCGCTACACTTGAACTGAATTACAAAACAGAACAGAGTCACACGTTTAGTAAACACAATACGGCTGCTGAACGGGAAAGGTGAGGTGGGGTGATGCATAAAACAAGGGTTTCAAATTAGCTCAGATACCGTTCCATAAACCCAATATGTAAGAGACAAGACCTATTCCTTTTTCAGTGAACTGGACTCAACACCCCCTATTCACCGCACAAGAATATATCTGACTAGTAAGAATCTTCAAACCTATCTATTGATATCTCTCTGTAAGTGAGTCAAGGGGGTGTAAAGCGGCATAAACACAGCCGTGAAAAGCAGCTAAACCCCATTATAAAAATAAATTACTTTTCAAAACCCGTGAAACAAAGACAGTGAAAGAGAGAGAAATTCTTACAAAATTCGTTCAGGGGCTGTGATGCAACCTGGATTGACCATATCTAGACCCACAGCTGATTGAGACATAAGGGTGGACACTCTTGGGGCTGAGAGGTTCGGTGAGGTTGGGTGAGCCAACGCAGACCCTTTCAAGTAATACTGCATGGTACCCATCCCATGGGTCCCAAATCTCCAGGTTCAAGGGCATCTTCCTACGTCGAAAACAGGCATGAGAAACCCAGAAGATGGTACACCGTGTGATCGGGAAAGGTTTCTAAAACGCACCTCATTTCTCATCTCCTTTGCTCGGGTTCGCCTTTCCAGCCGATTTACTAGCCATCTCCCTCCTTGGAGAATCAGCACCTTTAACCTCCTGTTCCGTACAGGTTGCAATTTGTCCTGAGGATGAAGGGGAAGAGGGGGAACCAATGAGAGACTAGCTCTAGGTGTTGGGACAGGCACAGGTCACTCTATTTTCCCATCAGGAAGAAGAATTAAGCACAAGCTCAGCCTGCCCCCCAGAACCAGAAGAGGGCCTGAAGCAATCCTGCGCTTTTGCGGCCAGGTCCCAAAAAAGCGAGTTGAAAAATGGAGCTCAGGGGCACTGCAATTCACAAACCTGCAGAGTTTTAAATGATACCTCTCGTCCACAAATATATTAAGGGAAGGCAACGAAGAGGCTTTGAAAGCAAGGCAGAATTGCAGGAAACAGATTTCAGGAGGTAGATTCGAATCGCCTTGAAAGCACATGAAAAGCGGCAAAACGTGGACAATGATGCCCTTGGCCAAAAAGGGCGTATGCGTTTTTTCCTGAATATATTCAGGAAAAAACGCATACGCCCTTTTTGGCCAACCAAGCAACCTGGAAAAGCCAATCAGCGCTCCAAAGAAGTCTCGCTTCCCAGCGGGCAAAAGGGCCATGCGGAAAAAAGTGTCCAAACCAGAAATGCAGGACCGGCCATGGAGAAATGGGAGCCTTGCTATGCTGATGGGTGGGATGTAAATTGCCAACAGCTACTCTGGAGAAGTGTACGGTGTGTTCTGAAACATCTAAAAAACACAGCTTGGAGAGCATAGGGCACTTCCACTCATGGGCGTATAAATTGGGACAACTAAAAATCAGCAAGACACAGGCACCCCAAAGTTTAGGGCTGCTCTGTTGACAAGAACCCCCACTTCATTACACCTTAAATATCCTAGGAAAGAGAAAAATGGATAAAGAAGTTGGGGTCCTCATGTACAATGGAATATCACTCAGCCATGAAATCAACGTCATAAGGCTAGTAGCAGCACGATGAGTGGATTTAGGTACGACGATTCTAAGTGAAATAAGTCACACAGAAAAAGACACTTATCATAAGATATCACTTCTAGAGGGAATGTAAAAACCGCTACACTTGAACTGAATTACAAAACAGAACAGAGTCACACGTTTAGTAAACACAATACGGCTGCTGAACGGGAAAGGTGAGGTGGGGTGATGCATAAAACAAGGGTTTCAAATTAGCTCAGATACCGTTCCATAAACCCAATATGTAAGAGACAAGACCTATTCCTTTTTCAGTGAACTGGACTCAACACCCCCTATTCACCGCACAAGAATATATCTGACTAGTAAGAATCTTCAAACCTATGTATTGATATCTCTCTGTAAGTGAGTCAAGGGGGTGTAAAGCGGCATAAACACAGCCGTGAAAAGCAGCTAAACCCCATTATAAAAATAAATTACTTTTCAAAACCCGTGAAACAAAGACAGTGAAAGAGAGAGAAATTCTTCCAAAATTCGTTCAGGGGCTGTGATGCAACCTGGATTGACCATATCTAGACCCACAGCTGATTGAGACATAAGGGTGGACACTCTTGGGGCTGAGAGGTTCGGTGAGGTTGGGTGAGCCAACGCAGACCCTTTCAAGTAATACTGCATGGTACCCATCCCATGGGTCCCAAATCTCCAGGTTCAAGGGCATCTTCCTACGTCGAAAACAGGCATGAGAAACCCAGAAGATGGTACACCGTGTGATCGGGAAAGGTTTCTAAAACGCACCTCATTTCTCATCTCCTTTGCTCGGGTTCGCCATTCCAGCCGATTTACTAGCCATCTCCCTCCTTGGAGAATCAGCACCTTTAACCTCCTGTTCCGTACAGGTTGCAATTTGTCCTGAGGATTAACGGGAAGAGGGGGAACCAATGAGATACTAGCTCTAGGTGTTGGGACAGGCACAGGTCACTCTATTTTCCCATCAGGAAGAAGAATTAAGCACAAGCTCAGCCTGCCCCCCAGAACCAGAAGAGGGCCTGAAGCAATCCTGCGCTTTTGCGGCCAGCTCCCAAAAAAGCGAGTTGAAAAATGGAGCTCAGGGGCACTGCAATTCACAAACCTGCAGAGTTTTAAATGATACCTCTCGTCCACAAATATATTAAGGGAAGGCAACGAAGAGGCTTTGAAAGCAAGGCAGAATTGCAGGAAACAGATTTCAGGAGGTAGATTCGAATCGCCTTGAAAGCACATGAAAAGCGGCAAAACGTGGACAATGATGCCCTTGGCCAAAAAGGGCGTATGCGTTTTTTCCTGAATATATTCAGGAAAAAACGCATACGCCCTTTTTGGCCAACCAAGCAACCTGGAAAGGCCAATCAGCGCTCCAAAGAAGTCTCGCTTCCCAGCGGGCAAAAGGGCCATGCGGAAAAAAGTGTCCAAACCAGAAATGCAGGACAGGCCATGGAGAAATGGGAGCCTTGCTACGCTGATGGGTGGGATGTAAATTGCCAACAGCCACTCTGGAGAAGTGTACGGTGTGTTCTGAAACATCTAAAAAACACAGCTTGGAGAGCATAGGGCACTTCCACTCATGGGCGTATAAATTGGGACAACTAAAAATCAGCAAGACACAGGCACCCCAAAGTTTAGGGCTGCTCTGTTGACAAGAACCCCCACTTCATTACACCTTAAATATCCTAGGAAAGAGAAAAATGGATAAAGAAGTTGGGGTCCTCATGTACAATGGAATATCACTCAGCCATGAAATCAACGTCATAAGGCTAGTAGCAGCACGATGAGTGGATTTAGGTACGACGATTCTAAGTGAAATAAGTCACACAGAAAAAGACACTTATCATAAGATATCACTTCTAGAGGGAATGTAAAAACCGCTACACTTGAACTGAATTACAAAACAGAACAGAGTCACACGTTTAGTAAACACAATACGGCTGCTGAACGGGAAAGGTGAGGTGGGGTGATGCATAAAACAAGGGTTTCAAATTAGCTCAGATACCGTTCCATAAACCCAATATGTAAGAGACAAGACCTATTCCTTTTTCAGTGAACTGGACTCAACACCCCCTATTCACCGCACAAGAATATATCTGACTAGTAAGAATCTTCAAACCTATCTATTGATATCTCTCTGTAAGTGAGTCAAGGGGGTGTAAAGCGGCATAAACACAGCCGTGAAAAGCAGCTAAACCCCATTATAAAAATAAATTACTTTTCAAAACCCGTGAAACAAAGACAGTGAAAGAGAGAGAAATTCTTACAAAATTCGTTCAGGGGCTGTGATGCAACCTGGATTGACCATATCTAGACCCACAGCTGATTGAGACATAAGGGTGGACACTCTTGGGGCTGAGAGGTTCGGTGAGGTTGGGTGAGCCAACGCAGACCCTTTCAAGTAATACTGCATGGTACCCATCCCATGGGTCCCAAATCTCCAGGTTCAAGGGCATCTTCCTACGTCGAAAACAGGCATGAGAAACCCAGAAGATGGTACACCGTGTGATCGGGAAAGGTTTCTAAAACGCACCTCATTTCTCATCTCCTTTGCTCGGGTTCGCCTTTCCAGCCGATTTACTAGCCATCTCCCTCCTTGGAGAATCAGCACCTTTAACCTCCTGTTCCGTACAGGTTGCAATTTGTCCTGAGGATGAAGGGGAAGAGGGGGAACCAATGAGAGACTAGCTCTAGGTGTTGGGACAGGCACAGGTCACTCTATTTTCCCATCAGGAAGAAGAATTAAGCACAAGCTCAGCCTGCCCCCCAGAACCAGAAGAGGGCCTGAAGCAATCCTGCGCTTTTGCGGCCAGGTCCCAAAAAAGCGAGTTGAAAAATGGAGCTCAGGGGCACTGCAATTCACAAACCTGCAGAGTTTTAAATGATACCTCTCGTCCACAAATATATTAAGGGAAGGCAACGAAGAGGCTTTGAAAGCAAGGCAGAATTGCAGGAAACAGATTTCAGGAGGTAGATTCGAATCGCCTTGAAAGCACATGAAAAGCGGCAAAACGTGGACAATGATGCCCTTGGCCAAAAAGGGCGTATGCGTTTTTTCCTGAATATATTCAGGAAAAAACGCATACGCCCTTTTTGGCCAACCAAGCCACCTGGAAAAGCCAATCAGCGCTCCAAAGAAGTCTTGCTTCCCAGCGGGCAAAAGGGCCATGCGGAAAAAAGTGTCCAAACCAGAAATGCAGGACCGGCCATGGAGAAATGGGAGCCTTGCTACGCTGATGGGTGGGATGTAAATTGCCAACAGCCACTCTGGAGAAGTGTACGGTGTGTTCTGAAACATCTAAAAAACACAGCTTGGAGAGCATAGGGCACTTCCACTCATGGGCGTATAAATTGGGAAAACTAAAAATCAGCAAGACACAGGCACCCCAAAGTTTAGGGCTGCTCTGTTGACAAGAACCCCCACTTCATTACACCTTAAATATCCTAGGAAAGAGAAAAATGGATAAAGAAGTTGTGGTCCTCATGTACAATGGAATATCACTCAGCCATGAAATCAACGTCATAAGGCTAGTAGCAGCACGATGAGTGGATTTAGGTACGACGATTCTAAGTGAAATAAGTCACACAGAAAAAGACACTTATCATAAGATATCACTTCTAGAGGGAATGTAAAAACCGCTATACTTGAACTGAATTACAAAACAGAACAGAGTCACACGTTTAGAAAACACACTATGGCTGCTGAACGGGAAAGGTGAGGTGGAGTGATGCATAAAACAAGGGTTTCAAATTAGCTCCGATACCGTTCCATAAACCCAATATGTAAGAGACAAGACCTATTCCTTTTTCAGTGAACTGGACTCAACACCCCCTATTCACCGCACAAGAATATATCTGACTAGTAAGAATCTTCAAACCTATGTATTGATATCTCTCTGTAAGTGAGTCAAGGGGGTGTAAAGCGGCATAAACACAGCCGTGAAAAGCAGCTAAACCCCATTATAAAAATAAATTACTTTTCAAAACCCGTGAAACAAAGACAGTGAAAGAGAGAGAAATTCTTACAAAATTCGTTCAGGGGCTGTGATGCAACCTGGATTGACCATATCTAGACCCACAGCTGATTGAGACATAAGGGTGGACACTCTTGGGGCTGAGAGGTTCGGTGAGGTTGGGTGAGCCAACGCAGACCCTTTCAAGTAATACTGCATGGTACCCATCCCATGGGTCCCAAATCTCCAGGTTCAAGGGCATCTTCCTACGTCGAAAACAGGCATGAGAAACCCAGAAGATGGTACACCGTGTGATCGGGAAAGGTTTCTAAAACGCACCTCATTTCTCATCTCCTTTGCTCGGGTTCGCCATTCCAGCCGATTTACTAGCCATCTCCCTCCTTGGAGAATCAGCACCTTTAACCTCCTGTTCCGTACAGGTTGCAATTTGTCCTGAGGATGAACGGGAAGAGGGGGAACCAATGAGAGACTAGCTCTAGGTGTTGGGACAGGCACAGGTCACTCTATTTTCCCATCAGGAAGAAGAATTAAGCACAAGCTCAGCCTGCCCCCCAGAACCAGAAGAGGGCCTGAAGCAATCCTGCGCTTTTGCGGCCAGCTCCCAAAAAAGTGAGTTGAAAAATGGAGCTCAGGGGCACTGCAATTCACAAACCTGCAGAGTTTTAAATGATACCTCTCGTCCACAAATATATTAAGGGAAGGCAACGAAGAGGCTTTGAAAGCAAGGCAGAATTGCAGGAAACAGATTTCAGGAGGTAGATTCGAATCGCCTTGAAAGCACATGAAAAGCGGCAAAACTTGGACAATGATGCCCTTGGCCAAAAAGGGCGTATGCGTTTTTTCCTGAATATATTCAGGAAAAAACGCATACGCCCTTTTTGGCCAACCAAGCAACCTGGAAAGGCCAATCAGCGCTCCAAAGAAGTCTCGCTTCCCAGCGGGCAAAAGGGCCATGCGGAAAAAAGTGTCCAAACCAGAAATGCAGGACCGGCCATGGAGAAATGGGAGCCTTGCTACGCTGATGGGTGGGATGTAAATTGCCAACAGCCACTCTGGAGAAGTGTACGGTGTGTTCTGAAACATCTAAAAAACACAGCTTGGAGAGCATAGGGCACTTCCACTCATGGGCGTATAAATTGGGAAAACTAAAAATCAGCAAGACACAGGCACCCCAAAGTTTAGGGCTGCTCTGTTGACAAGAACCCCCACTTCATTACACCTTAAATATCCTAGGAAAGAGAAAAATGGATAAAGAAGTTGTGTTCCTCATGTACAATGGAATATCACTCAGCCATGAAATCAACGTCATAAGGCTAGTAGCAGCACGATGAGTGGATTTAGGTACGACGATTCTAAGTGAAATAAGTCACACAGAAAAAGACACTTATCATAAGATATCACTTCTAGAGGGAATGTAAAAACCGCTACACTTGAACTGAATTACAAAACAGAACAGAGTCACACGTTTAGGAAACACACTATGGCTGCTGAACGGGAAAGGTGAGGTGGGGTGATGCATAAAACAAGGGTTTCAAATTAGCTCAGATACCGTTCCATAAACCCAATATGTAAGAGACAAGACCTATTCCTTTTTCAGTGAACTGGACTCAACACCCCCTATTCACCGCACAAGAATATATCTGACTAGTAAGAATCTTCAAACCTATGTATTGATATCTCTCTGTAAGTGAGTCAAGGGGGTGTAAAGCGGCATAAACACAGCCGTGAAAAGCAGCTAAACCCCATTATAAAAATAAATTACTTTTCAAAACCCGTGAAACAAAGACAGTGAAAGAGAGAGAAATTCTTACAAAATTCGTTCAGGGGCTGTGATGCAACCTGGATTGACCATATCTAGACCCACAGCTGATTGAGACATAAGGGTGGACACTCTTGGGGCTGAGAGGTTCGGTGAGGTTGGGTGAGCCAACGCAGACCCTTTCATGTAATACTGCATGGTACCCATCCCATGGGTCCCAAATCTCCAGGTTCAAGGGCATCTTCCTACGTCGAAAACAGGCATGAGAAACCCAGAAGATGGTACACCGTGTGATCGGGAAAGGTTTCTAAAACGCACCTCATTTCTCATCTCCTTTGCTCGGGTTCGCCATTCCAGCCGATTTACTAGCCATCTCCCTCCTTGGAGAATCAGCACCTTTACCCTCCTGTTCCGTACAGGTTGCAATTTGTCCTGAGGATGAACGGGAAGAGGGGGAACCAATGAGAGACTAGCTCTAGGTGTTGGGACAGGCACAGGTCACTCTATTTTCCCATCAGGAAGAAGAATTAAGCACAAGCTCAGCCTGCCCCCCAGAACCAGAAGAGGGCCTGAAGCAATCCTGCGCTTTTGCGGCCAGCTCCCAAAAAAGCGAGTTGAAAAATGGAGCTCAGGGGCACTGCAATTCACAAACCTGCAGAGTTTTAAATGATACCTCTCGTCCACAAATATATTAAGGGAAGGCAACGAAGAGGCTTTGAAAGCAAGGCAGAATTGCAGGAAACAGATTTCAGGAGGTAGATTCGAATCACCTTGAAAGCACATGAAAAGCGGCAAAACGTGGACAATGATGCCCTTGGCCAAAAAGGGCGTATGCGTTTTTTCCTGAATATATTCAGGAAAAAACGCATACGCCCTTTTTGGCCAACCAAGCAACCTGGAAAGGCCAATCAGCGCTCCAAAGAAGTCTCGCTTCCCAGCGGGCAAAAGGGCCATGCGGAAAAAAGTGTCCAAACCAGAAATGCAGGACCGGCCATGGAGAAATGGGAGCCTTGCTACGCTGATGGGTGGGATGTAAATTGCCAACAGCCACTCTGGAGAAGTGTACGGTGTGTTCTGAAACATCTAAAAAACACAGCTTGGAGAGCATAGGGCACTTCCACTCATGGGCGTATAAATTGGGAAAACTAAAAATCAGCAAGACACAGGCACCCCAAAGTTTAGGGCTGCTCTGTTGACAAGAACCCCCACTTCATTACACCTTAAATATCCTAGGAAAGAGAAAAATGGATAAAGAAGTTGGGGTCCTCATGTACAATGGAATATCACTCAGCCATGAAATCAACGTCATAAGCCTAGTAGCAGCACGATGAGTGGATTTAGGTACGACGATTCTAAGTGAAATAAGTCACACAGAAAAAGACACTTATCATAAGATATCACTTCTAGAGGGAATGTAAAAACCGCTACACTTGAACTGAATTACAAAACAGAACAGAGTCACACGTTTAGTAAACACAATACGGCTGCTGAACGGGAAAGGTGAGGTGGGGTGATGCATAAAACAAGGGTTTCAAATTAGCTCAGATACCGTTCCATAAACCCAATATGTAAGAGACAAGACCTATTCCTTTTTCAGTGAACTGGACTCAACACCCCCTATTCACCGCACAAGAATATATCTGACTAGTAAGAATCTTCAAACCTATCTATTGATATCTCTCTGTAAGTGAGTCAAGGGGGTGTAAAGCGGCATAAACACAGCCGTGAAAAGCAGCTAAACCCCATTATAAAAATAAATTACTTTTCAAAACCCGTGAAACAAAGACAGTGAAAGAGAGAGAAATTCTTACAAAATTCGTTCAGGGGCTGTGATGCAACCTGGATTGACCATATCTAGACCCACAGCTGATTGAGACATAAGGGTGGACACTCTTGGGGCTGAGAGGTTCGGTGAGGTTGGGTGAGCCAACGCAGACCCTTTCAAGTAATACTGCATGGTACCCATCCCATGGGTCCCAAATCTCCAGGTTCAAGGGCATCTTCCTACGTCGAAAACAGGCATGAGAAACCCAGAAGATGGTACACCGTGTGATCGGGAAAGGTTTCTAAAACGCACCTCATTTCTCATCTCCTTTGCTCGGGTTCGCCTTTCCAGCCGATTTACTAGCCATCTCCCTCCTTGGAGAATCAGCACCTTTAACCTCCTGTTCCGTACAGGTTGCAATTTGTCCTGAGGATGAAGGGGAAGAGGGGGAACCAATGAGAGACTAGCTCTAGGTGTTGGGACAGGCACAGGTCACTCTATTTTCCCATCAGGAAGAAGAATTAAGCACAAGCTCAGCCTGCCCCCCAGAACCAGAAGAGGGCCTGAAGCAATCCTGCGCTTTTGCGGCCAGGTCCCAAAAAAGCGAGTTGAAAAATGGAGCTCAGGGGCACTGCAATTCACAAACCTGCAGAGTTTTAAATGATACCTCTCGTCCACAAATATATTAAGGGAAGGCAACGAAGAGGCTTTGAAAGCAAGGCAGAATTGCAGGAAACAGATTTCAGGAGGTAGATTCGAATCGCCTTGAAAGCACATGAAAAGCGGCAAAACGTGGACAATGATGCCCTTGGCCAAAAAGGGCGTATGCGTTTTTTCCTGAATATATTCAGGAAAAAACGCATACGCCCTTTTTGGACAACCAAGCAACCTGGAAAAGCCAATCAGCGCTCCAAAGAAGTCTTGCTTCCCAGCGGGCAAAAGGGCCATGCGGAAAAAAGTGTCCAAACCAGAAATGCAGGACCGGCCATGGAGAAATGGGAGCCTTGCTACGCTGATGGGTGGGATGTAAATTGCCAACAGCCACTCTGGAGAAGTGTACGGTGTGTTCTGAAACATCTAAAAAACACAGCTTGGAGAGCATAGGGCACTTCCACTCATGGGCGTATAAATTGGGAAAACTAAAAATCAGCAAGACACAGGCACCCCAAAGTTTAGGGCTGCTCTGTTGACAAGAACCCCCACTTCATTACACCTTAAATATCCTAGGAAAGAGAAAAATGGATAAAGAAGTTGTAGTCCTCATGTACAATGGAATATCACTCAGCCATGAAATCAACGTCATAAGGCTAGTAGCAGCACGATGAGTGGATTTAGGTACGACGATTCTAAGTGAAATAAGTCACACAGAAAAAGACACTTATCATAAGATATCACTTCTAGAGGGAATGTAAAAACCGCTATACTTGAACTGAATTACAAAACAGAACAGAGTCACACGTTTAGAAAACACACTATGGCTGCTGAACGGGAAAGGTGAGGTGGAGTGATGCATAAAACAAGGGTTTCAAATTAGCTCCGATACCGTTCCATAAACCCAATATGTAAGAGACAAGACCTATTCCTTTTTCAGTGAACTGGACTCAACACCCCCTATTCACCGCACAAGAATATATCTGACTAGTAAGAATCTTCAAACCTATGTATTGATATCTCTCTGTAAGTGAGTCAAGGGGGTGTAAAGCGGCATAAACACAGCCGTGAAAAGCAGCTAAACCCCATTATAAAAATAAATTACTTTTCAAAACCCGTGAAACAAAGACAGTGAAAGAGAGAGAAATTCTTACAAAATTCGTTCAGGGGCTGTGATGCAACCTGGATTGACCATATCTAGACCCACAGCTGATTGAGACATAAGGGTGGACACTCTTGGGGCTGAGAGGTTCGGTGAGGTTGGGTGAGCCAACGCAGACCCTTTCAAGTAATACTGCATGGTACCCATCCCATGGGTCCCAAATCTCCAGGTTCAAGGGCATCTTCCTAC
Source organism: Balaenoptera acutorostrata (assembly GCF_949987535.1). Classification (NCBI taxonomy): domain Eukaryota; kingdom Metazoa; phylum Chordata; class Mammalia; order Artiodactyla; family Balaenopteridae; genus Balaenoptera; species Balaenoptera acutorostrata. Next base: position 195,036 of record NW_026646617.1, read on the forward strand.
GTCGAAAACAGGCATGAGAAACCCAGAAGATGGTACACCGTGTGATCGGGAAAGGTTTCTAAAACGCACCTCATTTCTCATCTCCTTTGCTCGGGTTCGCCATTCCAGCCGATTTACTAGCCATCTCCCTCCTTGGAGAATCAGCACCTTTAACCTCCTGTTCCGTACAGGTTGCAATTTGTCCTGAGGATGAACGGGAAGAGGGGGAACCATGAGAGACTAGCTCTAGGTGTTGGGACAGGCACAGGTCACTCTATTTTCCCATCAGGAAGAAGAATTAAGCACAAGCTCAGCCTGCCCCCCAGAACCAGAAGAGGGCCTGAAGCAATCCTGCGCTTTTGCGGCCAGCTCCCAAAAAAGTGAGTTGAAAAATGGAGCTCAGGGGCACTGCAATTCACAAACCTGCAGAGTTTTAAATGATACCTCTCGTCCACAAATATATTAAGGGAAGGCAACGAAGAGGCTTTGAAAGCAAGGCAGAATTGCAGGAAACAGATTTCAGGAGGTAGATTCGAATCGCCTTGAAAGCACATGAAAAGCGGCAAAACTTGGACAATGATGCCCTTGGCCAAAAAGGGCGTATGCGTTTTTTCCTGAATATATTCAGGAAAAAACGCATACGCCCTTTTTGGCCAACCAAGCAACCTGGAAAGGCCAATCAGCGCTCCAAAGAAGTCTCGCTTCCAGCGGGCAAAAGGGCCATGCGGAAAAAAGTGTCCAAACCAGAAATGCAGGACCGGCCATGGAGAAATGGGAGCCTTGCTACGCTGATGGGTGGGATGTAAATTGCCAACAGCCACTCTGGAGAAGTGTACGGTGGTGTTCTGAAACATCTAAAAAACACAGCTTGGAGAGCATAGGGCACTTCCACTCATGGGCGTATAAATTGGGAAAACTAAAAATCAGCAAGACACAGGCACCCCAAAGTTTAGGGCTGCTCTGTTGACAGAACCCCCACTTCATTACACCTTAAATATCCTAGGAAAGAGAAAAATGGATAAAGAAGTTGTGTTCCTCATGTACAATGGAATATCACTCAGCCATGAAATCAACGTCATAAGGCTAGTAGCAGCACGATGAGTGGATTTAGGTACGACGATTCTAAGTGAAATAAGTCACACAGAAAAAGACACTTATCATAAGATATCACTTCTAGAGGGAATGTAAAAACCGCTACACTTGAACTGAATTACAAAACAGAACAGAGTCACACGTTTAGGAACACACTATGGCTGCTGAACGGGAAAGGTGAGGTGGGGTGATGCATAAAACAAGGGTTTCAAATTAGCTCAGATACCGTTCCATAAACCCAATATGTAAGAGACAAGACCTATTCCTTTTTCAGTGAACTGGACTCAACACCCCCCTATTCACCGCACAAGAATATATCTGACTAGTAAGAATCTTCAAACCTATGTATTGATATCTCTCTGTAAGTGAGTCAAGGGGGTGTAAAGCGGCATAAACACAGCCGTGAAAAGCAGCTAAACCCCATTATAAAAATAAATTACTTTTCAAAACCCGTGAAACAAAGACAGTGAAAGAGAGAGAAATTCTTACAAAATTCGTTCAGGGGCTGTGATGCAACCTGGATTGACCATATCTAGACCCACAGCTGATTGAGACATAAGGGTGGACACTCTTGGGGCTGAGAGGTTCGGTGAGGTTGGGTGAGCCAACACAGACCCTTTCAAGTAATACTGCATGGTACCCATCCCATGGGTCCCAAATCTCCAGGTTCAAGGGCATCTTCATACATCGAAAACAGGCATGAGAAACCCAGAAGATGGTACACCGTGTGATCGGGAAAGGTTTCTAAAACGCACCTCATTTCTCATCTCCTTTGCTCGGGTTCGCCATTCCAGCCGATTTACTAGCCATCTCCCTCCTTGGAGAATCAGCACCTTTACCCTCCTGTTCCGTACAGGTTGCAATTTGTCCTGAGGATGAACGGGAAGAGGGGGAACCAATGAGAGACTAGCTCTAGGTGTTGGGACAGGCACAGGTCACTCTATTTTCCCATCAGGAAGAAGAATTAAGCACAAGCTCAGCCTGCCCCCCAGAACCAGAAGAGGGCCTGAAGCAATCCTGCGCTTTTGCGGCCAGCTCCCAAAAAAGCGAGTTGAAAAATGGAGCTCAGGGGCACTGCAATTCACAAACCTGCAGAGTTTTAAATGATACCTCTCGTCCACAAATATATTAAGGGAAGGCAACGAAGAGGCTTTGAAAGCAAGGCAGAATTGCAGGAAACAGATTTCAGGAGGTAGATTCGAATCGCCTTGAAAGCACATGAAAAGCGGCAAAATGTGGACAATGATGCCCTTGGCCAAAAAGGGCGTATGCGTTTTTTCCTGAATATATTCAGGAAAAAACGCATACGCCCTTTTTGGCCAACCAAGCAACCTGGAAAGGCCAATCAGCGCTCCAAAGAAGTCTCGCTTCCCAGCGGGCAAAAGGGCCATGCGGAAAAAAGTGTCCAAACCAGAAATGCAGGACCGGCCATGGAGAAATGGGAGCCTTGCTACGCTGATGGGTGGGATGTAAATTGCCAACAGCCACTCCGGAGAAGTGTACGGTGTGTTCTGAAACATCTAAAAAACACAGCTTGGAGAGCATAGGGCACTTCCACTCATGGGCGTATAATTGGGAAAACTAAAAATCAGCAAGACACAGGCACCCCAAAGTTTTGGGCTGCTCTGTTGACAAGAACCCCCACTTCATTACACCTTAAATATCCTAGGAAAGAGAAAAATGGATAAAGAAGTTGGGGTCCTCATGTACAATGGAATATCACTCAGCCATGAAATCAACGTCATAAGGCTAGTAGCAGCACGATGAGTGGATTTAGGTACGACGATTCTAAGTGAAATAAGTCACACAGAAAAAGACACTTATCATAAGATATCACTTCTAGAGGGAATGTAAAAACCGCTACACTTGAACTGAATTACAAAACAGAACAGAGTCACACGTTTAGGAAACACACTACGGCTGCTGAACGGGAAAGGTGAGGTGGGGTGATGCATAAAACAAGCGTTTCAAATTAGCTCAGATACCGTTCCATAAACCCAATATGTAAGAGACAAGACCTATCCCTTTTTCAGTGAACTGGACTCAACACCCCCTATTCACCGCACAAGAATATATCTGACTAGTAAGAATCTTCAAACCTATGTATTGATATCTCTCTGTAAGTGAGTCAAGGGGGTGTAAAGCGGCATAAACACAGCCGTGAAAAGCAGCTAAACCCCATTATAAAAATAAATTACTTTTCAAAACCCGTGAAACAAAGACAGTGAAAGAGAGAGAAATTCTTACAAAATTCGTTCAGGGGCTGTGATGCAACCTGGATTGACCATATCTAGACCCACAGCTGATTGAGACATAAGGGTGGACACTCTTGGGGCTGAGAGGTTCGGTGAGGTTGGGTGAGCCAACGCAGACCCTTTCAAGTAATACTGCATGGTACCCATCCCATGGGTCCCCAAATCTCCAGGTTCAAGGGCATCTTCCTACGTCGAAAACAGGCATGAGAAACCCAGAAGATGGTACACCGTGTGATCGGGAAAGGTTTCTAAAACGCACCTCATTTCTCATCTCCTTTGCTCGGGTTCGCCATTCCAGCCGATTTACTAGCCATCTCCCTCCTTGGAGAATCAGCACCTTTACCCTCCTGTTCCGTACAGGGTGCAATTTGTCCTGAGGATGAACGGGAAGAGGGGGAACCAATGAGAGACTAGCTCCAGGGGTTGGGACAGGCACAGGTCACTCTATTTTCCCATCAGGAAGAAGAATTAAGCACAAGCTCAGCCTGCCCCCCAGAACCAGAAGAGGGCCTGAAGCAATCCTGCGCTTTTGCGGCCAGCTCCCAAAAAAGCGAGTTGAAAAATGGAGCTCAGGGGCACTGCAATTCACAAACCTGCAGAGTTTTAAATGATACCTCTCGTCCACAAATATATTAAGGGAAGGCAACGAAGAGGCTTTGAAAGCAAGGCAGATTTGCAGGAAACAGATTTCAGGAGGTAGATTCGAATCGCCTTGAAAGCACATGAAAAGCGGCAAAATGTGGACAATGATGCCCTTGGCCAAAAAGGGCGTATGCGTTTTTTCCTGAATATATTCAGGAAAAAACGCATACGCCCTTTTTGGCCAACCAAGCAACCTGGAAAGGCCAATCAGCGCTCCAAAGAAGTCTCGCTTCCCAGCGGGCAAAAGGGCCATGCGGAAAAAAGTGTCCAAACCAGAAATGCAGGACCGGCCATGGAGAAATGGAGCCTTGCTACGCTGATGGGTGGGATGTAAATTGCCAACAGCCACTCCGGAGAAGTGTACGGTGTGTTCTGAAACATCTAAAAAACACAGCTTGGAGAGCATAGGGCACTTCCACTCATGGGCGTATAAATTGGGAAAACTAAAAATCAGCAAGACACAGGCACCCCAAAGTTTAGGGCTGCTCTGTTGACAAGAACCCCCACTTCATTACACCTTAAATATCCTAGGAAAGAGAAAAATGGATAAAGAAGTTGGGGTCCTCATGTATAATGGAATATCACTCAGCCATGAAATCAACGTCATAAGGCTAGTAGCAAGCACGATGAGTGGATTTAGGTACGACGATTCTAAGTGAAATAAGTCACACAGAAAAAGACACTTATCCTAAGATATCACTTCTAGAGGGAATGTAAAAACCGCTACACTTGAACTGAATTACAAAACAGAACAGAGTCACACGTTTAGGAAACACACTACGGCTGCTGAACGGGAAAGGTGAGGTGGGGTGATGCATAAAACAAGGGTTTCAAATTAGCTCAGATACCGTTCCATAAACCCAATATGTAAGAGACAAGACCTATCCCTTTTTCAGTGAACTGGACTCAACACCCCCTATTCACCGCACAAGAATATATCTGACTAGTAAGAATCTTCAAACCTATGTATTGATATCTCTCTGTAAGTGAGTCAAGGTGGTGTAAAGCGGCATAAACACAGCCGTGAAAAGCAGCTAAACCCCATTATAAAAATAAATTACTTTTCAAAACCCGTGAAACAAAGACAGTGAAAGAGAGAGAAATTCTTACAAAATTCGTTCAGGGGCTGTGATGCAACCTGGATTGACCATATCTAGACCCACAGCTGATTGAGACATAAGGGTGGACACTCTTGGGGCTGAGAGGTTCGGTGAGGTTGGGTGAGCCAACGCAGACCCTTTCAAGTAATACTGCATGGTACCCATCCCATGGGTCCCAAATCTCCAGGTTCAAGGGCATCTTCCTACGTCGAAAACAGGCATGAGAAACGCCAGAAGATGGTACACCGTGTGATCGGGAAAGGTTTCTAAAACGCACCTCATTTCTCATCTCCTTTGCTCGGGTTCGCCATTCCAGGCGATTTACTAGCCATCTCCCTCCTTGGAGAATCAGCACCTTTACCCTCCTGTTCCGTACAGGTTGCAATTTGTCCTGAGGATGAACGGGAAGAGGGGGAACCAATGAGAGACTAGCTCCAGGGGTTGGGACAGGCACAGGTCACTCTATTTTCCCATCAGGAAGAAGAATTAAGCACAAGCTCAGCCTGCCCCCCAGAACCAGAAGAGGGCCTGAAGCAATCCTGCGCTTTTGCGGCCAGCTCCAAAAAAGCGAGTTGAAAAATGGAGCTCAGGGGCACTGCAATTCACAAACCTGCAGAGTTTTAAATGATACCTCTCGTCCACAAATATATTAAGGGAAGGCAACGAAGAGGCTTTGAAAGCAAGGCAGAATTGCAGGAAACAGATTTCAGGAGGTAGATTCGAATCGCCTTGAAAGCACATGAAAAGCGGCAAAACGTGGACAATGATGCCCTTGGCCAAAAAGGCGTATGCGTTTTTTCCTGAATATATTCAGGAAAAAACGCATACGCCCTTTTTGGCCAACCAAGCAACCTGGAAAGGCCAATCAGCGCTCCAAAGAAGTCTCGCTTCCCAGCGGGCAAAAGGGCCATGGCGGAAAAAAGTGTCCAAACCAGAAATGCAGGACCGGCCATGGAGAAATGGGAAGCCTTGCTACGCTGATGGGTGGGATGTAAATTGCCAACAGCCACTCCGGAGAAGTGTACGGTGTGTTCTGAAACATCTAAAAAACACAGCTTGGAGAGCATAGGGCACTTCCACTCATGGGGCGTATAAATTGGAAAACTAAACATCAGCAAGACACAGGCACCCCAAAGTTTAGGGCTGCTCTGTTGACAAGAACCCCCACTTCATTACACCTTAAATATCCTAGGAAAGAGAAAAATGAATAAAGAAGTTGGGGTCCTCATGTACAATGGAATATCACTCAGCCATGAAATCAACGTCATAAGGCTAGTAGCAGCACGATGAGTGGATTTAGGTACGACGATTCTAAGTGAAATAAGTCACACAGAAAAAGACACTTATCATAAGATATCACTTCTAGAGGGAATGTAAAAACCGCTACACTTGAACTGAATTACAAAACAGAACAGAGTCACACGTTTAGGAAACACACTACGGCTGCTGAACGGGAAAGGTGAGGTGGGGTGATGCATAAAACAAGCGTTTCAAATTAGCTCCGATACCGTTCCATAAACCCAACATGTAAGAGACAAGACCTATCCCTTTTTCAGTGAACTGGACTCAACACCCCTATTCACCGCACAAGAATATATCTGACTAGTAAGAATCTTCAAACCTATGTATTGATATCTCACTGTAAGTGAGTCAAGGGGGTGTAAAGCGGCATAAACACAGCCGTGAAAAGCAGCTAAACCCCATTATAAAAATAAATTACTTTTCAAAACCCGTGAAACAAAGACAGTGAAAGAGAGAGAAATTCTTACAAAATTCGTTCAGGGGCTGTGATGCAACCTGGATTGACCATATCTAGACCCACAGCTGATTGAGACATAAGGGGTGGACACTCTTGGGGCTGAGAGGTTCGGTGAGGTTGGGTGAGCCAACGCAGACCCTTTCAAGTAATACTGCATGGTACCCATCCCATGGGTCCCAAATCTCCAGGTTCAAGGGCATCTTCCTACGTCGAAAACAGGCATGAGAAACCCAGAAGATGGTACACCGTGTGATCGGGAAAGGTTTCTAAAACGCACCTCATTTCTCATCTCCTTTGCTCGGGTTCGCCATTCCAGCCGATTTACTAGCCATCTCCCTCCTTGGAGAATCAGCACCTTACCCTCCTGTTCCGTACAGGGTGCAATTTGTCCTGAGGATGAACGGAAGAGGGGGAACCAATGAGAGACTAGCTCCAGGGGTTGGGACAGGCACAGGTCACTCTATTTTCCCATCAGGAAGAAGAATTAAGCACAAGCTCAGCCTGCCCCCCAGAACAGAAGAGGGCCTGAAGCAATCCTGCGCTTTTGCGGCCAGCTCCCAAAAAAGCGAGTTGAAAAATGGAGCTCAGGGGCACTGCAATTCACAAACCTGCAGAGTTTTAAATGATACCTCTCGTCCACAAATATATTAAGGGAAGGCAACGAAGAGGCTTTGAAAGCAAGGCAGAATTGCAGGAAACAGATTTCAGGAGGTAGATTCGAATCGCCTTGAAAGCACATGAAAAGCGGCAAAACGTGGACAATGATGCCCTTGGCCAAAAAGGGCGTATGCGTTTTTCCTGAATATATTCAGGAAAAAACGCATACGCCCTTTTTGGCCAACCAAGCAACCTGGAAAGGCCAATCAGCGCTCCAAAGAAGTCTCGCTTCCAGCGGGAAAAAGGGCCATGCGGAAAAAAGTGTCCAAACCAGAAATGCAGGACCGGCCATGGAGAAATGGAGCCTTGCTACGCTGATGGGTGGGATGTAAATTGCCAACAGCCACTCCGGAGAAGTGTACGGTGTGTTCTGAAACATCTAAAAAACACAGCTTGGAGAGCATAGGGCACTTCCACTCATGGGCGTATAAATTGGGAAAACTAAAATCAGCAAGACACAGGCACCCCAAAGTTTAGGGCTGCTCTGTTGACAAGAACCCCCACTTCATTACACCTTAAATATCCTAGGAAAGAGAAAAATGGATAAAGAAGTTGGGGTCCTCATGTACAATGGAATATCACTCAGCCATGAAATCAACGTCATAAGGCTAGTAGCAGCACGATGAGTGGATTTAGGTACGACGATTCTAAGTGAAATAAGTCACACAGAAAAAGACACTTATCCTAAGATATCACTTCTAGAGGGAATGTAAAAACCGCTACACTTGAACTGAATTACAAAACAGAACAGAGTCACACGTTTAGGAAACACACTATGGCTGCTGAACGGGAAAGGTGAGGTGGGGTGATGCATAAAACAAGGGTTTCAAATTAGCTCCGATACCGTTCCATAAACCCAATATGTAAGAGACAAGACCTATTCCTTTTTCAGTGAACTGGACTCAACACCCCCTATTCACCACACAAGAATATATCTGACTAGTAAGAATCTTCAAACCTATGTATTGATATCTCTCTGTAAGTGAGTCAAGGGGGTGTAAAGCGGCATAAACACAGCCGTGAAAAGCAGCTAAACCCCATTATAAAAATAAATTACTTTTCAAAACCGTGAAACAAAGACAGTGAAAGAGAGAGAAATTCTTACAAAATTCGTTCAGGGGCTGTGATGCAACCTGGATTGACCATATCTAGACCCACAGCTGATTGAGACATAAGGGTGGACACTCTTGGGGGCTGAGAGGTTCGGTGAGGTTGGGTGAGCCAACGCAGACCCTTTCAAGTAATACTGCATGGTACCCATCCCATGGGTCCCAAATCTCCAGGTTCAAGGGCATCTTCCTACGTCGAAAACAGGCATGGAAACCCAGAAGATGGTTCACCGTGTGATCGGGAAAGGTTTCTAAAACGCACCTCATTTCTCATCTCCTTTGCTCGGGTTCGCCCATTCCAGCCGATTTACTAGCCATCTCCCTCCTTGGAGAATCAGCACCTTTACCCTCCTGTTCCGTACAGGTTGCAATTTGTCCTGAGGATGAACGGGAAGAGGGGGAACCAATGAGAGACTAGCTCTAGGTGTTGGGACAGGCACAGGTCACTCTATTTTCCATCAGGAAGAAGAATTAAGCACAAGCTCAGCCTGCCCGCCAGAACCAGAAGAGGGCGTGAAGCAATACTGCGCTTTTGCGGCCAGCTCCCAAAAAAGCGAGTTGAAAAATGGAGCTCAGGGGCACTGCAACTCACAAATCTGCAGAGTTTTAAATGATACCTCTCGTCCACAAATATATTAAGGGAAGGCAACGAAGAGGCTTTGAAAGCAGGCAGAATTGCAGGAAACAGATTTCAGGAGGTAGATTCGAATCGCCTTGAAAGCACATGAAAAGCGGCAAAACGTAGACAATGATGCCCTTGGCCAAAAAGGGCGTATGCGTTTTTTCCTGAATATATTCAGGAAAAAACGCATACGCCCTTTTTGGCCAACCAAGCAACCTGGAAAGGCCAATCAGCGCTCCAAAGAAGTCTCGCTTCCCAGCGGGCAAAAGGGCCATGCGGAAAAAAGTGTCCAAACCAGAAATGCAGGACCGGCCATGGAGAAATGGGAGCCTTGCTACGCTGATGGGTGGGATGTAAATTGCCAACAGCCACTCTGGAGAAGTGTACGGTGTGTTCTGAAACATCTAAAAAACACAGCTTGGAGAGCATAGGGCACTTCCACTCATGGGCGTATAAATTGGGAAAACTAAAAATCAGCAAGACACAGGCACCCCCAAAGTTTAGGGCTGCTCTGTTGACAAGAACCCCCACTTCATTACACCTTAAATATCCTAGGAAAGAGAAAAATGGATAAAGAAGTTGGGGTCCTCATGTACAATGGAATATCACTCAGCCATGAAATCAACGTCATAAGGCTAGTAGCAGCACGATGAGTGGATTTAGGTACGACGATTCTAAGTGAAATAAGTCACACAGAAAAAGACACTTATCATAAGATATCACTTCTAGAGGGAATGTAAAAACCGCTACACTTGAACTGAATTACAAAACAGAACAGAGTCACACGTTTAGGAAACACACTACGGCTGCTGAACGGGAAAGGTGAGGTGGGGTGATGCATAAAACAAGGGTTTCAAATTAGCTCAGATACCGTTCCATAAACCCAATATGTAAGAGACAAGACCTATTCCTTTTTCAGTGAACTGGACTCAACACCCCCTATTCACCGCACAAGAATATATCTGACTAGTAAGAATCTTCAAACCTATGTATTGATATCTCTCTGTAAGTGAGTCAAGGGGGTGTAAAAGCGGCATAAACACAGCCGTGAAAAGCAGCTAAACCCCATTATAAAATTAAATTACTTTTCAAAACCCGTGAAACAAAGACAGTGAAAGAGAGAGAAATTCTTACAAAATTCGTTCAGGGGCTGTGATGCAACCTGGATTGACCATATCTAGACCCACAGCTGATTGAGACATAAGGGTGGACACTCTTGGGGCTGAGAGGTTCGGTGAGGTTGGGTGAGCCAACGCAGACCCTTTCAAGTAATACTGCATGGTACCCATCCCATGGGTCCCAAATCTCCAGGTTCAAGGGCATCTTCCCTACGTCGAAAACAGGCATGAGAAACCAGAAGATGGTACACCGTGTGATCGGGAAAGGTTTCTAAAACGCACCTCATTTCTCATCTCCTTTGCTACGGGTTCGCCATTCCAGCCGATTTACTAGCCATCTCCCTCCTTGGAGAATCAGCACCTTTACCCTCCTGTTCCGTACAGGTTGCAATTTGTCCTGAGGATGAACGGGAAGAGGGGGAACAATGAGAGACTAGCTCCAGGGGTTGGGACAGGCACAGGTCACTCTATTTTCCCATCAGGAAGAAGAATTAAGCACAAGCTCAGGCCTGCCCCCCAGAACCAGAAGAGGGCGTGAAGCAATCCTGCGCTTTTGCGGCCAGCTCCCAAAAAAGCGAGTTGAAAAATGGAGCTCAGGGGCACTGTAACTCACAAATCTGCAGAGTTTTAAATGATACCTCTCGTCCACAAATATATTAAGGGAAGGCAACGAAGAGGCTTTGAAAGCAAGGCAGAATTGCAGGAAACAGATTTCAGGAGGTAGATTCGAATCGCCTTGAAAGCACATGAAAAGCGGCAAAACGTGGACAATGATGCCCTTGGCCAAAAAGGGCGTATGCGTTTTTTCCTGAATATATTCAGGAAAAAACGCATACGCCCTTTTTGGCCAACCAAGCAACCTGGAAAGGCCAATCAGCGCTCCAAAGAAGTCTCGCTTCCCAGCGGGCAAAAGGGCCATGCGGAAAAAAGTGTCCAAACCAGAAATGCAGGACCGGCCATGGAGAAATGGGAGCCTTGCTACGCTGATGGGTTGGATGTAAATTGCCAACAGCCACTCTGGAGAAGTGTACGGTGTGTTCTGAAACATCTAAAAAACACAGCTTGGAGAGCATAGGCACTTCCACTCATGGGCGTATAAATTGGGAAAACTAAACATCAGCAAGACACAGGCACCCCAAAGTTTAGGGCTGCTCTTGTGGACAAGAACCCTCACTTCATTACACCTTAAATATCCTAGGAAAGAGAAAAATGGATAAAGAAGTTGTGGTCCTCATGTACAATGGAATATCACTCAGCCATGAAATCAATGTCATAAGGCTAGCAGCAGCACAATGAATGGATTTAGGTACGACGATTCTAAGTGAAATAAGTCACACAGAAAAAGACACTTATCCTAAGATATCACTTCTAGAGGGAATGTAAAAACCGCTACACTTGAACTGAATTACAAAACAGAACAGAGTCACACGTTTAGAAACACACTATGGCTGCTGAACGGGAAAGGTGAGGTGGGGTGATGCATAAAACAAGGGTTTCAAATTAGCTCCGATACCGTTCCATAAACCCAATATGTAAGAGACAAGACCTATTCCTTTTTCAGTGAACTGGACTCAACACCCCCCTATTCACCACACAAGAATATATCTGACTAGTAAGAATCTTCAAACCTATGTATTGATATCTCTCTGTAAGTGAGTCAAGGGGGTGTAAAGCGGCATAAACACAGCCGTGAAAAGCAGCTAAACCCCCATTATAAAAATAAATTACTTTTCAAAACCCGTGAAACAAAGACAGTGAAAGAGAGAGAAATTCTTACAAAATTCGTTCAGGGGCTGTGATGCAATCCTGGATTGACCCATATCTAGACCCACAGCTGATTGAGACATAAGGGTGGACACTCTTGGGGCTGAGAGGTTCGGTGAGGTTGGGTGAGCCAACGCAAGCCACCTTTCAAGTAATACTGCAAGGTACCCATCCCATGAGTCCCAAATCTCCCAGGTTCAAGGGCATCCTTCCTACCGTCGAAAACAGGCATGAGAAACCCCAGAAGATGGTACACCGCTACTAATGTGATCGGGAAAGGTTTCTAAAACGCACCCTCATTTCTACATCTCCCTTTGCTCGGGTTCGCCATTCCAGCCCGATTTACCTAGCCATCTCCCTCCCTTGGAGAATCAGCACCACTTACCCTCCTGTTCACGTACAGGTTGCAATTTGTCCCTGAGGATGAACGGGAAGAGGGGGAACCAATGAGAGACCTAGCTCCAGGGGTTGGGACAGGCACAGGTCACTCTATTTTCCATCAGGAAGAAGAATTAAGCACAAGCTCCAGCCCTGCCCCCCAGAACCAGAAGAGGGCCTGAAGCAATACTGCGCTTTTGCGGCCAGCTCCCAAAAAAGCGAGTGAAAAATGGAGCCTCAGGGGCACTGCAACTCAACCAAATCTGCAGAGTTTTAAATGATACTCTCGTCCACAAATATACTTAAGGGAAGGCAACGAACGAGGCTTTGAAAGCAAGGCAGAATTGCAGAAACAGATTTCAGGAGGTAGATCTCGAATCGCCTTGAAAGCACATGAAAAGCGGCAAAACGTGGACAATGATGCCCTTGGCCAAAAAGGGCTTATGCGTTTTTTCCTGAATATATTCAGGAAAAAACGCATACGCCCTTTTTGGCCAACCCAAGCAACCTGGACAGGCCAATCACGCGCTCCCAAAGAAAGTCTCGCTACCCAGCCGGGCAAAAGGGGCCATGCGGAAAAAAGTGTCCAAACCAGAAATGCAGGACCGGCCATGGAGAAATGGGAGCCTTGCTACGCTGACTGGGTGGATGTAAATTGCCCCAACAGCCACTCTGGAGAAGTGTACGGTGTGTCTCTGAAAACATCTAAAAAACACAGCTTGGAGAGCATAGGGCACTTCCACTCATGGGCGTATAAATTGGGGACACACATAAAAATCAGCAAGACACAGGCACCCAAAAGTTTAGGGCTGCTCCTGTTGACAAGAACCCCCACTTCATTACACCTTAAATATCCCTAGGAAAGAGAAAAATGGATAAAGAAGTTGGGGTCCTCATGTACAATGGAATATCACTCAGCCATGAAATCAACGTCATAAGGCTAGTAGCAGCACGATGAGTGGATTTAGGTACGACGATTCTAAGTGAAATAAGTCACACAGAAAAAGACACTTATCCTAAGATATCCACTTCGAGAGGGAACGTAAAAACCGCTACACTTGAACTGAATTACAAAACAGAACAGAGTCACACGTTTAGGAAAACACACTATGACTGCTGAACGGGCAAAGGTGAGGTGGGGTGATGCATAAAACAAGGGTTTCCAAATTAGCTCCAATACCGTTCCATAAACCCCAATATGTAAGACACAAGACCTATTCCTTTTTCAGTGAACTGGACTCAACACCCCCTATTCACCGCACAAGAATATATCTGACTAGTAAGAATCCTCAAACCTATGTATTGATATCTCTCTGTAAGTGAGTCAAGGGGTGTAAAGCGGCATAAACACAGCCGTGAAAAGCAGCTAAACCCCCATTATAAAAATAAATTACTTTTCAAAACCCGTGAAACAAAGACAGTGAAAGAGAGAGAAATTCTTCCAAAATTCCGTTCAGGGGCTGTGATGCAACCTGGATTGACCATATCTAGACCCACAGCTGATTGAGACATAAGGGTGGACACTCTTGGGGCTGAGAGGTTCGGTGAGGTTGGGTGAGCCAACGCAGACCCTTTCAAGTAATACTGCATGGTACCCCATCCCCATGGGTCCCAAATCTCCAGGTTCAAGGGCATCTTCCTACATCGAAAACAGGCATGAGAAACCCAGAAGATGGGTACACCGATAGTGATCGGGAAAGGTTTCTAAAACGCACCTCATTTCTCATCTCCTTTGCTCGGGTTCGCCATTCCAGCCGATTTACTAGCCATCTCCCTCCTTGGAGAATCAGCACCTTTAACTCCTCCGTTCCCGTACAGGTTGCAATTAGTCCTGAGGATGAACGGGAAGAGGGGGAACCAATGAGAGACTAGCTCTAGGTGTTGGGACAGGCACAGGTCACTCTATTTTCCCATCAGGAAGAAGAATTAAGCACAAGCTCAGCCTGCCCCCCCAGAACCAGAAGAGGGCCCTGAAGCAATCCTGCGCTTTTGCAGCCAGCTCCCCAAAAAAGCGAGTTGAAAAATGGAGCCTCAGGGGCACTGCAATTCACAAACCTGCAGAGTTTTTAAATGATACCTCTCGTCCACAAATATATTAAGGGAAGGCAACGAAGAGGCTTTGAAAGCAAGGCAGAATTGCAGGAAACAGATTTCACGGAGGTAGATTCGAATCGCCTTGAAAGCACATGAAAAGCGGCCAAACGTGGACAATGATGCCCCTTGGCCAAAAAGGGCGTATGCGTTTTTTTCCTGAATATATTCAGGAAAAAACGCATACGCCCTTTTTGGCCAACCAAGCAACCTGGAAAGGCCAATCAGCGCTCCAAAGAAGTCTCGCTTCCCAGCGGGCAAAAGGGCCATGCGGAAAAAAGTGTCCAAACAGAACTGCACGAACCGGCCATGGAGAAATGGGAGCCTTGCTTCGCTGATGGGCGGGATGTAAATTGCCAATAGCCACTCGGGAGAAGTGTACGGTGTGTCCTGAAACATCTAAAAAACACAGCTTGGAGAGCATAGGGCACTTCCACTCATGGGCGTATAAATTGGGAAAACTAAAAATCAGCAAGACACAGGCTCCCCAAAGTTTAGGGCTGCTCTGTTGACAAGAACCCCCACTTCATTACACCTTAAATATCCTAGGAAGAGAAAAATGGATAAAGAAGTTGTGGTCCTCATGTACAATGGAATATCACACAGCCATGAAATCAACGTCATAAGGCTAGTAGCAGCACGATGAGTGGATTTAGGTACGACGATTCTAAGTGAAATAAGTCACACAGAAAAAGACACTTATCCTAAGATATCACTTCGAGATGGAATGTAAAAACCGCTACACTTGAACTGAATTACAAAACAGAACAGAGTCACACGTTTAGAAAAAACACACTATGGCTGCTGAACGGGAAAGGTGAGGTGGGGTGATGCATAAAACAAGGGTTTCAAATTAGCTCCGATACCGTTCCATAAACCCAATATGTAAGAGACAAGACCTATTCCTTTTTCAGTGAACTGGACTCAACACCCCCCTATTCACCGCACAAGAATATATCTGACTAGTAAGAATCCTCAAACCTATGTATTGATATCCTCTCTGTAAGTGAGTCAAGGGGGTTTAAAGCGGCATAAACACAGCCGTGAAAAGCAGCTAAACCCATTATAAAATAAAATTACTTTTCAAAACCCGTGAAACAAAGACAGTGAAAGAGAGAGAAATTCTTCCACAAATTCCGTTCAGGGGCTGTGATGCAACCTGGATTGACCATATCTAGACCCACAGCTGATTGAGACATAAGGGTGGACACTCTTGGGGCTGAGAGGTTCGGTGAGGTTGGGTGAGCCAACGCAGACCCTTTCAAGTAATACTGCATGCTACCCATCCCATGGGTCCCAAATCTCCAGGGTTCAAGGGCATCTTCCCTACATCGAAAACAGGCATGAGAAACCCAGAAGATGGTACACGTGTGATCGGGAAAGGTTTCTAAAACGCACCTACATTTCTCATCTCCCTTGGCTCGGGTTCGCCATTCCAGCCGATTTACTAGCCATCTCCCCTCCCTTGGAGAATCAGCACCTTTAACCTCCCTGTTCCGTACAGGTTGCAATTATTCCTGAGGATGAACGGGAAGAGGGGGAACCAATGAGAGACTAGCTCTAGGTGTTGGGACAGGCACAGGTCACTCTATTTTCCCATCAGGAAGAAGAATTAAGCACAAGCTCAGCCTGCCCCCCCAGAACCAGAAGAGGGCCTGAAGCAATCCCTGCGCTTTTATGGCCAGGCTCCCAAAAAAGCGAGTTAAAAAATGGAGCTCAGGGGCACTGCAATTCACAAACCTGCCAGACGTTTTAAATGATACCTCTCGTCCACAAAATATATTAAGGAAAGGCAACGAAGAGGCTTTGAAAGCAAGGCAGAATTGCAGGAAACAGATTTCAGGAGGTAGATTCGAATCGCCTTGAAAGCACATGAAGAAGCGGCAAACACGTGGACAATGATGCCCCTTGGCCAAAAAGGGCGTATGCGTTTTTTCCCTGAACTATATTCAGGAAAAAACGCATACGCCCTTTTTGGCCAACCAAGCAACCTGGAAAGGCAAATCAGCGCTCCCAAAGTAGTCTCGGCTTCCCAGCGGGAAAAGGGCCATGCGGAAAAACGTGTCAAAAGCAGAACTGCAGGACCGGCCATGGAGAAATGGGAGCCTTGCTACGCTGATGGGCGGGATGTAAATTGCCAACAGCCACTCTGGAGAAGTGTACGGTGTGTCCTGAAACATCTAAAAAACACAGTTGGAGAGCATAGGGCACTTCCACTCATGGGCGTATAAATTGGAAAACTAAAAATCAGCAAGACACAGGCACCCCAAAGTTTAGGGCTGCTCTAGTTGACAAGAATCCCCCACTTCATTACACCCTAAATATCCTAGGAAAGAGAAAAATGGATAAAGAAGTTGTGGTCCTCATGTACAATGGAATATCACTCAGCCATGAAATCAACGTCATAAGGCTAGTAGCAGCACGATGAGTGGATTTAGGTACTGACGATTCTAAGTGAAATAAGTCACACAGAAAAAGACACTTATCCTAAGATATCACTTCGAGAGGGAATGTAAAAACCGCTACACTTGAACTGAATTACAAAACAGAACAGAGTCCACACGTTAAGAAAACACACATATGGCTGCTGAACGGGCAAGGTGAGGTGGGGTGATGCATAAAACAAGGGTTCTCAAATTAGCTCCGATACCGTTCCATAAACCCAATATGTAAGAGACAAGACCTATTCCTTTTTCAGTGAACTGGACTCAACACCCCCTATTCACCCGCACAAGAATATATCTGACTAGTAAGAATCCTCAAACTATGTATTGATATCTCTCTGTAAGTGAGTCAAGGGGGTTTAAAGCGGCATAAACACAGCCGTGACAAAGCAGCTAAACCCCCATTATAAAAATAAATTACTTTTCAAAACCCGTGAAACAAAGACAGTGAAAGAGAGAGAAATTCTTCCAAAATTCGTTCAGGGGCTGTGATGCAACCTGGATTGACCATATCTAGACCCACAGCTGATTGAGACATAAGGGTGGACACTCTTGGGGCTGAGAGGTTCGGTGAGGTTGGGTGAGCCAACGCAGACCCTTTCAAGCTAATACTGCATGGTACCCATCCCATGGGTCCCAAATCCGCCAGGTTCAAGGGCATC